>NW_027014942.1:10000-12489 GCF_036934945.1 Oncorhynchus masou masou | reverse complement strand
GGTACTGGTACAGAGTCAATGTGGAGGTTATATACAGGGAGTACCGGTACAAAGACAATGTGGAGGCTATATACAGGGTGTTACGGTACAGAGTCAATGTGGAGGCTATATACAGGGGTACCGGTACAGAGTCAATGTGGAGAGCTATATACAGGGAGTACCGGTACAGAGTCAATGTGGAGGCTATATACAGGGTGTACCGGTACAGAGTCAATGTGGAGGCTATATACAGGGTGTACCGGTACAGAGTCAATGTGGAGGTTATATAAAGGGGTACCGGTACAGAGTCAATGTGGAGGCTATATACAGGGGGTACTGGTACAGAGTCAATGTGGAGGCTATATACAGGGTGTGCCGGTACAGAGTCAATGTGGAGGCTATATACAGGGTGTACCGGTACAGAGTCAATGTGGAGGTTATATAAAGGGGGTACCCGGTACAGAGTCAATGTGGAGGCTATATGCAGGGTGTACCGGTACAGAGTCAATGTGGAGGTTATATACAGGGGGTACCGGTTACAGAGTCAATGTGGAGGCTATATACAGGTTTTAAGGTACAGAGTCAATGTGGAGGCTATATACCAGTGCGGTACAGAGTCAATGTGGAGGCTATATACAGGGTACCGTGCAGAGTCAATATGGAGGCTATATACAGAGGTATTAAGGTACAGAGTCAATGTGGAGGCTATGCAGAATTGTACCGGTACAGAGTCAATGTGGAGGCTATATACAGGTACCGGTACAGGAGTCAATGTGGAGGTTATATACAGAGGGTACCGGTACAGAGTCTTGTGGAGGTTATATACAGAGGGTACCGGTACAGAGTCAATGTGGAGACTATATACAGGGGGTACCGGTACAGAGTCAATGTGGAGGCTATATACAGAGGGTACCGGTACAGAGTCAATGAGGTTATATACAGAGGGTACCGGTACAGAGTCAATGTGGAGGCTATATACAGGGGGTACCGGTACAGAGTCTTGTGGAGGTTATATACAGAGGGTACCGGTACAGAGTCAATGTGGAGGCTATATACAGGGGGTACCGGTACAGAGTCAATGTGGAGGCTGTATACAGGGGTACCGGTACAGAGTCAATGTAGAGACTATATACAGGGGGTACATTTACAGAGTCAATGTGGAGGTTATATACAGGGGTACTGGTACAGAGTCAATGTGGAGGTTATATACAGGGGGTACTGGTACAGAGTCAATGTGGAGGTTATATGCTAGGTACCAGTACAGAGTCAATGTGGAGGCTATATACAGGGGGTACCGGTACAGAGTCAATGTGGAGGTTATATACAGGGGGTACTGGTGCAGAGTCAATGTGGAGCTATATACAGGGGGTACCGCACAGAGTCAATGTGGAGGCTATATACAGGGGTACTGGTGTTGGAGTCAATGTGGAGGTTATATACAGGGGGTACCGGTACAGAGTCAATGTGGAGGTTATATACAGAGGGTACTGGTACAGAGTCAATGTGGAGGTTATATACAGAGGGTACTGGTACAGAGTCAATGTGGAGGTTATATACAGGGGTACGGTACAGAGTCAATGTGGAGGCTATATACAGGGGGGTACTGGTACAGAGTCAATGTGGAGTTATGTACAGGGGGTACCGGTACAGAGTCAATGTGGAGGTTATATACAGGGGGTACTTGGACAGAGTCAATGTGGTTATATACAGGGGAAAATGGTACAGAGTCAATGTGGAGGGGTTATATACAGGGGGTACCGGTACAGAGTCAATGTGGAGGCTATATACAGGGGGTACCGGTACAGAGTCAATGTGGAGGCTATATAGAGGGGGTACTGGTACAGAGTCAATGTGGAGGTTATATACAGAAATTGCTGTGCAAAGACAATGTGGAGGCTATATACAGGGTGTTAGAGTGGACAGAGTCAATGTGGAGGCTATACAGGGGGTACCGGTACAGAGTCAATGTGGAGGCTATATACAGGGAGTACCGGTACAGAGTCAATGTGGAGGCTATATACAGGGTGTACCGGTACAGAGTCAATGTGGAGGCTATATACAGGGTGTACCGGGGTACAGAGTCAATGTGGAGGTTATATATAAAAGGGGTACTGGTACAGAGTCAATGTGGAGGCTATATACAGGGGGTACTGGTACAGAGTCAATGTGGAGGCTATATACAGGGGGTACCGGTACAGAGTCAATGTGGAGGTTATATACAGGGGGTACCGGTACAGAGTCAATGTGGAGGTTATATACAGAGGGTACCGGTACAGAGTCTTGTGGAGGTTATATACAGAGGGTACCGGTACAGAGTCAATGTGGAGGCTATATACAGGGGGTACCGGTACAGAGTCAATGTGGAGGCTATATACAGGGGGTACCGGTACAGAGTCTTGTGGAGGTTATATACAGAGGGTACCGGTACAGAGTCAATGTGGAGGCCATATACAGGGGGTACCGGTACAGAGTCAATGTGGAGGCTATATACGGGGGTACCGGTACAGAGT
>NW_027014942.1:0-5000 GCF_036934945.1 Oncorhynchus masou masou | reverse complement strand
CTCCCTCCCCCTCCTCCTCCTCACTATATTAACCTCCCTCATCCCTTCCCCAACCTCCCCAATGACCCTTCCCTTTCTTCCTCCTCCCCCCTAACCTCCTCCTCCTCCCCCTCCCCTCCACTAACCTTCTCCCTTCTACCTCCAATTCCCACTCCTCCCCCCTAACCCCTCCTAATCCTCCCTTCCCTTTCTTCCTCCCTCCCTCCCTCCCCTAACCTCCTCCTCCCTCTCCACTAATCTCATCCTCCTCCCCTCCTCCCCTAACCTCCTCCTCCTCCCTCTAGTAACCTCCTCCCTCCCCTACACCCCCCTCCTCCTCCCTCCCCTAACCTCCTGCTCCTGCTCCTTCCTCCTAATCTCCTCCTTCCTCCCTCCCCTAACCTCCCCTTCTCCTCCTCCACTAACCTCTTCCCCTGATCTCCTCCTCCCCTAATCTCCTCCCCCTCCCTCCCTCCCTCCTACCCTCCTCCTCCCTCCCCTCCCCTCCCCCTCCCTCCCCCTACCCTCCTTCTCCCTCCCTCCACTAACAACCTCCTTCCTCCCCCTGTCCTCCATTATCGTCCTTCTCCCATCCTCCCTCCTTCCCTCTTCTATCCTCCTCCCCCCTTCCCCCCTACCTCCTCTCCCCTTAACCTCCTCCTCCCCTAACCTCCTCCTGCTCTCACCTAACCTCCTCCCCTCCCTCCATCCCTCGCCCTATCCTCCTCCTTCCTCTCTCCTCCCTCTCCTCCTTCCCCTCTCTCTCTCCCCTAACCTCCTCCTCCTCCCTCCCCTAACCTCCTCCTCCTCCCTCCACTAACCTCCTCCTCCCCTAATCTCCTCCTCCTCCCTCCCCTAACCTCCTCCCTCCTTCCTCCCCTAATCTCCTCCTCCTCCCTCCACTAACCTCCTCCTCCCCCCTAATCTCCTCCTCCTCCTCCTCCCCTCCCCTCCTCCCTCCCTCCCCTCCTCCTCCTCCCCCCCTCCTCCTTCCTCCCCCTGTCCTCATTTTCTTCCCTCCCTATCCTCCTCCAATTCCCCAATCTCCTCTCGCATTAACCTCCTCTTCCCCTAACCTCCCCCGCTCTCACCTAACCTCCTCCCTCCCTCCCTCGCCTATCCTCCTCCTTCCTCTCTCCTCCCTCTCCTCCTTCCCTCTCCCCAACCTGCTCCATCCCCCTAAACTCCTCCTCCCCTAACCTCCTTTCCTCTCCCTTCCTCCCTCCTTCCCTCCCCTTCCCTCTCCCTCCCTTTGTCCTCCTCCTCTCTGGCATCCATCCCACCATCCATCCCACCATCCATCCCTCCATCCAACCCTCCATCAATCCCAAGCCTACTTGAAGATAATTTCACTCACTGTTGCCCCTAGTGACCGGTTTCAAATGCATTTCCCAGCGTCCTCGGGACATGGATAGACGTCCAATTTCCAAGTCACTCTTGAGCGATCTGCCTCTCCCTCTTCCCTCTGTAGTAAATCTGAAGGGGCCTATACCAGTTTTACAGGAACAGCATCTTATTAAATGGTTGATTTCAGATGGCAGACTGAATGTTTTAAATTAACTTTATTGATCTGTGAGTGGGTCTGTGTGTGCATGTGTGTGTTTCTGTGTGTCTGTCTCCCGTGTGTGTGTGTGTGGGGGGGGGAAGCAGAGATTTACACCTCCACCATTAAAGAGGAGCTCTAAACCAGGACTGACTGCTCACTGCCTTTCTCTCTCCTTTGCTCCCTCCTTCTCTCTCTCCTCGCTCTCTCTCTCTCTCTCTCTCTCTCTCTCCCTCTCCCCTCCTTCATGTTTTTCTTTATATTTAGAATGGTGATGCCACAGAGAGAGACAGAGACAAAGAGAAAGAAAGACAGACAGAAAAATAGACAAAAAGACCGACAGAAAGCATCACACACAGATTAGCAGGAAGAGAGGCTACATATTCATTCAAATACTCTAACAGAAATAAGAGGTTTCACAGCCCAGGGTTAGGAGATAAGAAGGGAGGAGGAATGGAGAAGGCAGGGGATAAGAGGAGGGATGGGAGGAGAAGAGGGAAGGGAGGAAGGACTAATAACCCACGATATCAGTGTGAGGCAGCAGGGTCTGTGTCCTCTTCATGACATCACTCTCTGAGTATGAAGCTTCCCATAAACCCCTCTTTTCCCTGGGGTCTCCTAACCATGACATCAGGGGAGGAGAGAGAGAGAGAGAGAGAGAGAGAGAGAGAGAGAGAGAGAGAGAGACAGAGAGAGGGAAGAGAGAGAGAGAGAGAGAGAGAGGCTGGGTTGAGGGACTGATAAACCCAGATATAGATTAGATAGAGGGATGGAAGATGTTTGTCTTCTTCTACATTTTTAGTAATGGAAGAAACAACCAATCAACTCAAGCTCCTTTTCTATTTATCTCACACACAAAGACCTCTGTACATAAACGCCCTCAGGCTGCAAGGCTGGAAACTCTCTCTTTTCCCACTGAGACCACTGGACTGTCAATCACAGCCATCACATCAGTCCTGCTAGCAGGGTGGAGGCTAGAGGTAGAGGAGGCATAGACAGGAACTGGAGGGTGAGGTAGGGAGGTATAGACAGGAACTGGAGGGTAGAGGCAGGAGGAGGTATAGACAGGAACTGGAGGGTAGAGGAGTATAGACAAGAACTGGAGGGTAGAGGCAGAGGGAGGTATAGACAGGAACTGGAGGGTAGAGGGGAGGGCATAGACAGGAACTGGAGGTAGAGGAGGTATAGACAGGAACTGGAGGTAGAGGGAGGTATAGACAGGAACTGAGGTAGGGGAGGTATGGGACAGGAACTGGAGGTAGAGTGAGGCATAGACAGGATCTGGAGGGTAGAGGAGGTATAGACAGGAACTGGAGGGTAGAGGAGGTATAGACAGGAACTGGAGGGTAGAGGGGAGGTATAGACAGGAACTGGAGGGCAGAGGTAGAGGAGTTATAGACAGGAACTGGAGGGTAGAGGAGGTATAGACAGGAGACTGGGAGGGTAGAGGAGGTATAGACAGGAACTGGAGGTAGAGGAGGTATAGACAGGAACTGGAGGGTAGAGGTATAGACAGGAACTGGAGGGTAGAGGTAGAGGAGGTGGGACAGGAACTGGAGATAGAGGGAGGTATAGACAGGAACTGGAGGTAGAGGAGGTATGGACAGGAACTGGAGGGGAGAGGTAGAGGAGGTATAGACAGGAACTGGAGGGTAGAGGCAGAGGAGGTATAGACAGGAACTGGAGGGTAGAGGAGGTATAGACAAGAACTGGAGGGTAGAGGCGGAGAGGAGGTATGGACAGGAACTGGAGGGTAGAGAGGTATAGACAGGAACTGGAGGTAGAGGAGTGTATAGACAGGAACTGGAGGTAGAGGAGGGTATAGACAGGAACTGGAGGTAGAGGAGGTATAGACAGGAACTGGGAGGTAGAGGAGGTATAGACAGGATCTGGAGGGTAGAGGAGGTACAGAGAGGAACTGGAGTGGTAGAGGAGGTATAGACAGGAACTGGAGGGTAGAGGAGGTATAGACAGGAACTGGAGGGTAGAGGTAGAGGAGTTATAGACAGGAACTGGAGGGTAGAGGAGGTATAGACAGGAACTGGAGGTAGAGGAGGTATAGCCAGGAACTGGAGGTAGAGGAGGTATAGACAGGAACTGGAGGGTAAGAGGAGGTATAGACAGGGAACTGGAGGAGGGTAGAGGTAGAGGAGGGGTATAGACAGGAACTGGAGATAGAGGAGGTATAGACAGGAACTGGAGGTAGAGGAGGTATAGACAGGAACTGGAGATAGAGGGAGGTATAGACAGGAACTGGAGGGTAGAGGAGGTATAGACAGGAACTGGAGGTAGAGGGAGGTATAGACAGGAACTGGAGGTAGAGGAGGTATAGACAGGAACTGGGAGGTAGGAGGAGGATAGACAGGAACTGGAGGGTAGAGGAGGTATAGACAGGAACTGGAGATAGAGGAGGTATAGACAGGAACTGGGAGGTAGAGGAGGTATAGACAGGAACTGGAGGATAGAGGAGTGCAGATAGGAACTGGAGATAGAGGGAGGTATAGACAGGAACTGGAGGTAGAGGAGGTATAGACAGGAACTGGAGGGTAGAGGTAGAGGAGGTATAGACAGGAACTGGAGGTAGAGGAGGTATAGACAGGAACTGGAGGGTTACATGAGGTAGAGGAGGTATAGACAGGAACTGGAGGGTAGAGGAGGTATAGACAGGAACTGGAGGTAGAGGAGGTATAGACAGGAACTGGAGGTACAGGAGGTATAGACAGGAACTGGAGGGTAGAGAGAGTGAGAGGAGGTATAGACAGGAACTGGAGGGTAGAGGAGGTATAGACAGGAACTGGAGGTAGAGGAGGTATAGACAGGAACTGGAGATAGAGGAGGTATAGACAGGAACTGGAGATAGAGGAGGTATAGACAAGAACTGGAGGTAGAGGGAGGTATAGACAGGGAACTGGAGGGTAGAGGAGGTATAGACAGGAACTGGAGATAGAGGAGGTATAGACAGGAACTGGAGATAGAGGAGGTATAGACAGGAACTGGAGAGTAGAGGAGGTATAGACAGGAACTGGAGGTAGAGGAGGTATAGACAGGAGCTGGAGGGTAGAGGTAGAGGAGGTATAGACAGGAACTGGAGGGTAGAGGAGGTATAGACAGGAACTGGAGGGTAGAGGAGGTGTGGACAGGATCTGGAGGTAAGAGGAGGTATAGACAGGAACTGGAGGGTAGAGGAGGTATAGACAGGAACTGGAGGGTAGAGGAGGTATAGACAGGAACTGGCGGTAGAGGAGGTGGATAGACAGGAACTGAGGTAGAGGAGGTGAGACAGGAACTGGAGTGGCAGAGGAGGTATAGACAGGAACTGGAGGTAGAGGAGGTATAGACAGGAACTGGAGAGGTAGAGGTAAGGAGGTATAGACAGGAACTGGAGGGTAGAGGAGGTATAGACAAGAACTGGAGGGTAGAGGTAGAGGAGGTATAGACAGGAACTGGAGGGTAGAGGAGGTATAGACAGGATCTGGAG
>NW_027014941.1:0-5000 GCF_036934945.1 Oncorhynchus masou masou | reverse complement strand
AGGGCCACCTCGTCATGTCCCGTCTCCAGGGTTCATCTTCCTCAGGCCACCTCGCCATGTCCCGCTCCAGGTTCTCTTCCTCAGGGCCACCTCGTCATGTCCTGCCTCCAGGGTTCCCTCTTCCTCAGGGCCACCTCTGCCATGTCCCGCCTCCAGGGTTCATCTTCCTCAGGGCCACCGCCATATCCCGCCCAGGGTTCGTCTTCCTCAGGGCCACCTCGTCATGTCCCGTCTCCAGGGTTCATCTTCCTCAGGGCCACTCCTCGTCATGTCCCGTCTCCAGGGTTCATCTTCCTCAGGGCCACCTCATGTCCCGCCTCTAGGGTTCCTCTTCGTCCCATCTCCAAGGTTCGGCTCTTCCTTAGGGCCACTCGTCATGTCCTGTCTCTAGGGTTCCTCTTCGTCCCATCTCCAGGGTTCCTCTTCTCAGGGCCACCATGTCCCGTCTCTAGGGTTCCTTTCTCAGGGCCACCTCGTCATGTCCCGCCTCTAGGGTTCCTCTTCGCCCCATCTCTCCAGGGTTCCTCTTCCCCAGGGCCACCTCTGGCCATGTCCTGTCTCTAGGGTTCTCTTTCCTCAGGGCCACCTGTCATGTCCTCTGCCTCCAGGGTTCCTCTTCCCTCAGGGCCACCTCGCCATGTCCCGCCTCCAGGATTCGTCTTCCTCAGGGCCACCTCGGCCATGTCCTGCCTCTAGGGTTCCTCTTCGTCCCATCTCCAGGGTTCCTCTTCCTCAGGGGCACCTCAAGTCATGTCCTGTCTCTAGGGTTCCTTCTTCCTCAGGGCCACCTCGTCATATCCCGTCTCCAGGGTCCCTCTTCCTCAGGGCCACTCGTCATGTCCCGCCTCCAGGATTCGTCTTCCTCAGGGCCACCTTGTCATGTTCCGTCTCCAGGGTTCCTTCCTCAGGGCCACTCATGTCCCGTCTCCAGGGTTCCTCTTCCTCAGGCCACCCCGTCATATCCCGTCTCCAGGGTCCTCTTCCCCAGGGCCACCTCGTCATGTCCCGTCTCCAGGATTCCTCTTCGTCCATCTCCAGGGTTCCTCTTCCTCAGGGCCACTCGTCATATCCCGTCTCCAGGGTTCCTCTTCCTCAGGCCACCTCGTCATGTCCCGTCTCCAGGGTTCATCTTCCTCAGGGCCACCTCGTCATGTCCCGTCTCCAGGGTTCATCTTCCTCAGGGCCACCTCCATGTCCCGCCTCCAGGGTTCCTCTTCCTCAGGCCACTCGCCATGTCCCGTCTCCAGGGTTCCTCTTCCTCAGGGCCACCTCTGGCCATGTCCCGTCTCTAGGGTTCCTCTTCGTCCTCCCATCTCCCAGGGTTCCTCTTCCTCAGGGCCACTCGCTATGTCCTGGCCTCTAGGGTTCCTCTCATCTCCAGGCCTCTTCCTCAGGGCCACCTCGCCATGTCCTGTCTCTAGGGTTCCTCTTCCTCAGGGCCACTCGTCATGTCCTGCCTCCAGGGTTCCTCTTCAGGGCCACCTTTGTCATTTCCGTCTCTAGGTTCCTCTTTCGTCCCATCTCCAGGGTTCCTCTTCCTCAGGACCACCTTGTGTAATACAATCCCAAGATAACTAATACAACACAGCTGATACACTTACTGTACTTCAACTACAACCTCTACCTCCTCCTGTAAAGCCCCACGTTAGTGCTCCTCCTGTAAAGCCCTACGTTAGTGCTCCTCCTGTAAAGCCCCACGCAGTGCTCCTCCTGTAAAGCCCTACGTTAGTGCACCTCCTGTAAAGCCCCACGCAAGTGCTCCTCCTGTAAAGCCCTACGTTAGTGCTCCTCCTGTAAAGCCCTACGTTAGTGCTCCTCCTGTAAAGCCCCACGTTAGTGCTCCTCCTGTAAAGCCCTACGTTAGTGCACCTCCTGTAAAGCCCTACGTTAGTGCTCCTCCTGTAAAGCCCTACGTTAGTGCTCCTCCTGTAAAGCCCTACGTTAGTGCTCCCTCCTGTAAAGCCCTACGTTAGTGCTCCTCCTTAAAGCCCCACGTTAGTGCTCCTCCTGTAAAGCCCTACGTTAGTGCTCCTCCTGTAAAGCCCCACGTTAGTGCCCTCCTGTAAAGCCCCACGCAGTGATCCTCCTGTAAAGCCCCACGTTAGTGCTCCTCCTGTAAAGCCCCACGTTAGTGCTCCTCCTGTAAAGCCCCACGTTAGTGCTCCTCCTGTAAAGCCCCACGTTAGTGCTCCTCCCTGTAAAGCCCTACGTTAGTGCTCCTCCTGTAAAGCCCCACGTTAGTGCTCCTCCTTTAAAGCCCTACGCAGTGCTCCTCCTGTAAAGCCCTACGTTAGTTCTCTCCTGTAAAGCCCTACGTTAGTACCCTCCTGTAAAGCCCTACGTTAGTGCTCCTCCTGTAAAGCCCTACGTTAGTGCTCCTCCTGTAAAGCCCCACGTTGGGTGGTCCTCCTGTAAAGCCCCACGTTAGTGGTCCTCCTGTAAAGCCCTACGTTAGTGCTCCTCCTGTAAAGCCCTACGTTAGTGCTCCTCCTGTAAAGCCCCACGTTAGTGCTCCTCCTGCAAAGCCCTACGTTAGTGTTCCTCCTGTAAAGCCCTACGTTAGTGCCCTCCCCCAAAGCCCTACGTTATGCTGCTCCTGTAAAGCCCCACGTTAGTGCTCCTCCTGTAAAGCCCCACGTTTGTGCTCCTCCTGTGGAAGCCCTACGTTAGTGCTCCTCCTGTAAAGCCCTACGTTAGTGATCCTCCTGTAAAGCCCCACGTTTGTGCTCCTCCTGTAAAGCCCTACGTTAGTGCTCCTCCTGTAAGCCCTCGTTAGTGCTCCTCCTGTAAAGCCCCACGTTAGTGCTCCTCCTGTAAAGCCACGTTAGTGCTCCTCCTGTAAAGCCCTATGGTATGATCCTCCTGTAAAGCCCCACGCATGCTCCTCCTGGTAAAGCCCTACGTTTGTGTTCCTCCTGTAAAGCCCTACGTTAGTGCTCCTCCTGTAAAGCCCTACGTTAGTGCTCCTCCTGTAAGCCATACGTGCCCTCCTGTAAAGCCCCACCCTAGTGCTCCTCCTGTAAAGCCACACGTTAGTGCTCCTCCCGTAAAGCCCCACGTTAGTGCTCCTCCTGTAAAGCCATACGTTAGTGCTCCTCCTGTAAAGCCCCACCTTAGTGCTCCTCCTGTAAAGCCATACGTTAGTGCTCCTCCTGTAAAGCCCTACGTTAGTGCTCCTCCTGTAAAGCCCTACGTTAGTGCTCCTCCTGTAAAGCCCTCATGGTAGTGATCCTCCTGTAAAGCCCTACGTTAGTGCTCCTCCTGTAAAGCCCCACGTTAGTGCTCCTCCTGTAAAGCCCTACGTTAGTGCTCCTCCTGTAAAGCCCTACGTTAGTGCTCCTCCTGTAAAGCCCTACGTTAGTGCTCCTCCTGTAAAGCCCCACGTTAGTGCTCCTCCTGTAAAGCCATACGTTAGTGCTCCTCCTGTAAAGCCCTATGGTATGATCCTCCTGTAAAGCCCCACGTTAGTGCTCCTCCTGTAAAGCCCTACGTTTGTGTTCCTCCTGTAAAGCCCTACGTTAGTGCTCCTCCTGTAAAGCCCCACGTTAGTGCTCCTCCTGTAAAGCCCTACGCTAGTGCTCCTCCTGTAAAGCCCCACGCTTAGTGCTCCTCCTGTAAAGCCATACGTTAGTGCTCCTCCTGTAAAGCCCCACGTTAGTGCTCCTCCTGTAAAGCCATACGCTAGTGCTCCTCCTGTAAAGCCCCACCTTAGTGCTCCTCCTGTAAAGCCATACGTTAGTGCTCCTCCTGTAAAGCCCTACGTTAGTGCTCCTCCTGTAAAGCCCTACGTTAGTGCTCCTCCTGTAAAGCCCTATGGTAGTGCTCCTCCTGTAAAGCCCTACGTTAGTGCTCCTCCTGTAAAGCCCCACGTTAGTGCTCCTCCTGTAAAGCCCTACGTTAGTGCTCCTCCTGTAAAGCCCTACGTTAGTGCTCCTCCTGTAAAGCCATACGTTAGTGCTCCTCCTGTAAAGCCCTACGTTAGTGCTCCTCCTGTAAAGCCCTACGTTAGTACTCCTCCTGTAAAGCCCTACGTTAGTGCTCCTCCTGTAAAGCCCTACGTTAGTGCTCCTCCTGTAAAGCCCCACGTTAGTGCTCCTCCTGTAAAGCCCTACGTTAGTGGTCCTCCTGTAAAGCCCTACGTTAGTGCTCCTCCTGTAAAGCCCTACGTTAGTGCTCCTCCTGTAAAGCCCCACGTTAGTGCTCCTCCTGTAAAGCCCTACGTTAGTGCTCCTCCTGTAAAGCCCTACGTTAGTGCTCCTCCTGTAAAGCCCTACGTTAGTGCTCCTCCTGTAAAGCCCTACGTTAGTGCTCCTCCTGTAAAGCCCCACGTTAGTGCTCCTCCTGTAAAGCCCCTACGTTAGTGCTCCTCCTGTAAAGCCCTACGTTAGTGCTCCTCCTGTAAAGCCATACGTTAGTGCTCCTCCTGTAAAGCCATACGTTAGTGCTCCTCCTGTAAAGCCCTACGTTAGTGCTCCTCCTGTAAAGCCATACGTTAGTGCTCCTCCTGTAAAGCCCTACGTTAGTGCTCCTCCTGTAAAGCCATCACGTTAGTGCTCCTCCTGTAAAGCCCCTACGTTAGTGCTCCTCCTTTAAAGCCATACGTTAGTGCTCCTCCTGTAAAGCCATACGTTAGTGCTCCTCCTGTAAAGCCCTACGTTAGTGCTCCTCCTTTAAAGCCATACGTTAGTGCTCCTCCTTTAAAGCCATACGTTAGTGCTCCTCCTTTAAAGCCACTACGTTAGTGCTCCTCCTTTAAAGCCCCACGTTAGTGCTCCTCCTGTAAAGCCCTACGTTAGTGCTCCTCCTGTAAAGCCCCACGTTAGTGCTCCTCCTGTAAAGCCCCACGTTAGTGCTCCTCCTGTAAAGCCCCACGTTAGTGCTCCTCCTGTAAAGCCCTACGTTAGTGCTCCTCCTGTAAAGCCCTACGTTAGTGCTCCTCCTGTAAAGCCCTACGTTAGTGCTCCTCCTGTAAAGCCCCTACGTTAGTGCTCCTCCTGTAA
>NW_027014940.1:0-12501 GCF_036934945.1 Oncorhynchus masou masou | reverse complement strand
TCTTTCAGAACATCTGCTATCTGGATTTGGGTAAAGGAGAACCTGGAGAGGCTTGGGGCGAGGAGCTGCGGGGGGGCTGTTGGCCGAGGTTGGAGTAGCCAGGTGGAAGGCATGGCCAGCCGTTGAGAAATTCTTGTTGAAGTTTTCGATAATCATGGATTTATCGGTGGTGACCGTGTTACCTAGCCTCAGTGCAGTGGGCAGCTGGGAGGAGGTGCTCTTGTTCTCCATGGACTTCACAGTGTCCCAGAACGTTTTGGAGTTGGAGCTACAGGATGCAAACTTCTGCCTGAAGAAGCTGGCCTTAGCTTTCCTGACTGACTGCGTGTATTGGTTCCTGACTTCCCTGAACAGTTGCATATCGCGGGGACTATTCGATGCTATTGAACCACAGGATGTTTTTGTGCTGGTCGAGGGGCAGTCAGGTCTGGAGTGAACCAAGGGCTGTATCTGTTCTTAGTTCTGTATTTTTTGAACGGAGCATGCTATCTAAAATGGTGAGGAAGTTACTTTTAAAGAATGACCAGGCATCCTCAACTGACGGGATGAGGTCAATGTCCTTCCAGGATACCCGGGCCAGGTCGATTAGAAAGGCCTGCTCACAGAAGTGTTTTAGGGAGCGTTTGACAGTGTTGCAGAGGGATGTCTTTTGACTGCAGCTCCGTAGCGGATACAGGCAATGAGGCAGTGATCGCTGAGATCCTGGTTGAAGACAGCGGAGAAGTATTTGGAGGGCCAGTTGGTCAGGATGACGTCTATGAGGGTGCCCTTGTTTACAGAGTTAGGGTTGTACCTGGTGGGTTCCTTGATGATTTGTGTGAGATTGAGGGCATCTAGCTTAGATTGTAGGACTGCCGGGGGCTAAGCATATCCCAGTTTAGGTCACCTAACAGAACAAACTCTGAAGCTAGATGGGGGGCGATCAATTCACAAATGGTGTCCAGGGCACAGCTGGGAGCTGAGGGGGGTCGGTAGCAGGCGGCAACAGTGAGAGACTTATTTCTGGAGAGAGTAATTTTCAAAATTAGTAGTTCGAACTGTTTGGGTATGGACCTGGAAAGTATGTCATTACTTTGCAGGCTATCTCTGCAGTAGACTGCAACTCCTCCCCCTTTGGCAGTTATATCTTGATGGAAGATGTTATAGTTGGGTATGGAAATCTCAGAATTTTTGGTGGCCTTCCTGAGCCAGGATTGAGACACGGCAAGGACATCAGGGTTAGCAGAGGGTGCTAAAGCAGTGAGTAAAACAAACTTAGGGAGGAGGCTTCTGATGTTGACATGCATGAAACCAAGGCTTTTTCGATCACAGAAGTCAACAAATGAGGGTGCCTGGGGACATGCAGGGCCTGGGTTTACCTCCACATCACCCGCGGAACAGAGAAGGAGTAGTATGAGGGTGCGGCTAAAGGCTATCAAAACTGGTCGCCTAGAGCATTGGGGACAGAGAATAAGAGGAGCAGGTTTCTGGGCATGGTAGAATATATTCAGGGCATAATGCGCAGACAGGGGTATGGTGGGGTGCGGATACAGCGGCGGTAAGCCCAGGCACTGGGTGATGATGAGAGAGGTTGTATCTCTGGACATGCTGGTTGTAATGGGTGAGGTCACCGCATGTGTGGGAGGTGGGACAAAGAAGGTATCAGGGGTATGAATAGTGGAAATAGGGGCTCCATTGTGAACTAAAACAATGATAACTAACCTGAACAACAACGGGGCCGACAGATAAAACATAAACAAGCAGAATGGAGTACCGTGATTAATGGATTAATGGACAGTCCAGCGTGCATCAGCTACAGTGCCTTGCAAAAGTATTCGGCCCCCTTGAACTTAGCAACGTTTTGCCACATTTCAGGCTTCAAACATAAAGATATAAAACTGTATTTTTTTGTGAAGAATCAACAACAAGTGGGACACAATCATGAAGTGGAAAGACATTTATTGGATATTTCAAACTTTTTTAACAAATCAAAAACTGAAAAATTGGGCATGCAAAATTATTCAGCCCCTTTACTTTCAGTGCAGCAAACTCTCTCCAGAAGTTCAGTGAGGATCTCTGAATGATCCAATGTTGACCTAAATGACTAATGATGATAAATACAATCCACCTGTGTGTAATCAAGTCTCCGTTTAAATGCACCTGCACTGTGATAGTCTCAGAGGTCCGTTAAAAGCGTAGAGAGCATCATGAAGAACAAGGAACACACCAGGCAGGTCCGAGATACTGTTGTGAAGAAGTTTAAAGATGGATTTGGATACAAAAAGATTTCCCAAGCTTTAAATATCCCAAGGAGCACTGTGCAAGCGATAATATTGAAATGGAAGGAGTATCAGACCACTGCAAATCTTCCAAGAACTGGCCGTCCCTCTAAACTTTCAGCTCATACAAGGAGAAGACTGATCAGAGATGCAGCCAAGAGGCCCATGATCACTCTGGATGAACTGCAGAGATCTACAGCTGAGGTGGGAGACTCTGTCCATAGGACAACAATCAGTCGTATATTGCACAAATCTGGCCTTTATGGAAGAGTGGCATGAAGAAAGCCATTTCTTAAAGATATCCATAAAAAGTATCGTTTAAAGTTTGCCACAATCCACCTGGGAGACACACCAAACATGTGGAAGAAGGTGCTCTGGTCAGATGAAACCAAAATTGAACTTTTTGGCAACAATGCAACGTTATGTTTGGCGTAAAAGCAACACAGCTCATCACCCAAAACACCCTATACCCACTGTCAAACATGGTGGTGGCAGCATCATGGTTTGGGCCTGCTTTTCTTCAGCAGGGACAGGGAAGATGGTTAAAATTGATGGGAAGATGGATGGAGCCAAATACAGGACCATTCTGGAAGAAAACCTGATGGAGTCTGCAAAAGACCTGAGACTGGGATGGAGATTTGTCTTCCAACAAGACAATGATCCAAAACATAAAGCAAAATCTACAATGGAATGGTTCAAAAATAAACATATCCAGGTGTTAGAATTGGCCAAGTCAAAGTCCAGACCTGAATCCAATCGAGAATCTGTGGAAAGAACTGAAAACTGCTGTTCACAAATGCTCTCCATCCATCCAACCTCACTGAGCTCGAGCTGTTTTGCAAGGAGGAATGGGAAAAAATGTGCAAAACTGATAGAGACATACCCCAAGCGACTTACAGCTGTAATCGCAGCAAAAGGTGGCGCTACAAAGTATTAACTTAAGGGGGCTGAATAATTTTGCACACCCAATTTTTCAGTTTTTGATTTGTTAAAAAAGTTTGAAATATCCAATAAATGTCGTTCCACTTCATGATTGTGTCCCACTTGTTGTTGATTCTTTACAAAAAAATAGAGTCTTATATCTTTATGTTTGAAGCCTGAAATGTGGCAAAAGGTCGCAAAGTTCAAGGGGGCTGAATACTTTCGCAAGGCACTGTATGTAGCCAAGTGATCAGTGTCCAGGGGGCAGCGGTGGATGGGGCAGGGAATCTGGACTGGCGAGTGTTATCCAGGTTTTTAAAAACACTAACAATGACCAAATAGCTTGTAGCTAGTTAGCTGGTTAGCTTCTGGAGGTTCTTGAGTGTGTTCTAAAAATTAAAAATAATATAGATTCCTCATCACATTGGGTGAGGCAGGTTACCGGAAGGTATAAATAAATTAAAAATCGAAAAGAGATAGAAAGTAAATATGGGACCAGTGAGTGTTTGGGATGCGGTGATTCAGACGGTTAGCAGGCCTGTGCTAACAAGCTAACAGTTAGTAGACCAGGGGGCCAGCTAAACACAATGCTGCCCCATCAACAGTACTGTCATCAAACCTATACCTTATGGGCCAGCTAAACACAATGCTGCCCCATCAACAGTACTGTCATCAAACCTATACGTTATGGGCCAGCTAAACACAATGCTGCCCCATTCACAGTTCAATCCAAAATGGCCTCTCCATGAACTGAAAGAGAGGTTCCTTTTTGTAGGGTAAGCCCCTCCCATCAGAACATACCCAGCACAAATTAATTAAGCAACTGCCTTCATCAAAGCCAACATTTTCCACTCAGCTGAACATACTGAATGATATACATTGCAACACGTTTATCATGATACAATATACCAATATAACACATTTACAAAATCCCATCCCTACTGACACGGAGTCTTCCAATATGCCCATTTACATGAACGAGCCATTTGGGACAGGCACTACAAAGCCAGTACGATTATCATAGCTCTGGTCCTTATCCCAGCATACACGGAAGCTACAGAGACGGAGAGAGAGAGGAACAGAACCAGAGAAACAAGGCGCTCAGCCAAAACGTCGCTTAAAATTAACGTGAACGCTTGTCTGTATATTTTTTATACCTTAAACTGTTATTGACGGGAGGCAAGAAAAAAGGTTGTGAAATGTATGTACTGAGATAGGGAAGTTAACTTGTGTGTTGACCCACACTGTTAACGGAGCTGATAACGGAGCAATGAATGTGTGCGAGTCAGTTTACAAAACGCTGCCCGCGGCGGACTTCTCTGTCACAACCATCATTTATCATCATCATCATGTATCATCATCGTGTATCATCATCATCTTTTTACCTTTATTTTACTAGGCAAGTCAGTTAAGAACAAATTCTTATTTTCAATGACGGCCTAGGAACAGTGGGTTAACTGCCTGTTCAGGGGCAGAACGACAGATTTGTACCTTGTCAGCTCGGGGATTTGAACTTTTCGGTTACTAGTCCAATGCTCTAACCACTAGGCTACCCTGCTGCCCCATCATCATGTATCATCATCATCATCATCATCATCATCATCATCATCATCATCAGCAGCAGCAGCATGTATCATCCTCATCATCATCATCATGTATCATTGTGTATCATCAACATCATCATGGATCTCATTATTATCATCATCATCATCATCATCATCATCATCATTATCATCGTCATCATCACCATCATGTATCATCATCATCATGTATCATCATCATGTATCATCATCATTATCATCATGTATCATCATCATGTATCATCATGTATCATCATCATGTATCATCATGTATCATCATCATCATCATCATCATCATGTATCATCATCATCATCATCATGTATCATCATGTATCATCATGTATCATTATCTATCAGCATGTAGCATCATCATCATCATGTATCATCATGTATCATCATGTATCATCATCATCATCATCATATATCATCATGTATCATCATGTATCATTATCATCATCATCATGTATCATCATGTATTATCATGTATCATCATCATCATCATCATCATATATCATCATGTATCATCGTGTATCATTATCATCATCATCATCATGTATCATCATCATCATCATCATCATCATCATCATGTATCATCATGTATCATCATCATGTAGCATCATCATCATGTATCATCATGTATCATCATCATCATCATCATGTATCATCATCATCATCATCATCATCATCATCATCATCATCATCATCATGTATCATCATCATCATCATCATCATCATCATCATCATCATCATCATGTATCATCATCATCATCATCATCATCATCATGTATCATCATCATGTATCATCATGTATCATCATTTATCATCATGTATCATCATCATCATCATCATGTATCATCATGTATCATCATGTATCATCATCATGTAGCATCATCATCATGTAGCATCATGTATCATCATCATCATCATCATCATCATGTATCATCATGTATCATCATCATGTATCATCATCATGTATCATCATCATGTATCATCATCATCATCATTATCACCATCATCATCATCATCATGTATCATCATGTATCATCATCATGTATCGTCATCATCATCATCATCATCATCATCATCATCATCATCATGTATCAGCATGTATCATCATCATGTATCATCATCATCATCATTATCACCATCATCATCATCATCATCATGTATCGTCATCATCATCATCATCATCATCATCATCATGTATCATCATGTATCATCATCATCATCATGTATCATCATGTATCATCATCATCATCATCATGTATCATCATGTATCATCATCATGTATCATCATGTATCATCATCATCATCATGTATCATCATGTATCATCATCATGTATCAGCATGTATCATTATCTATCATCATGTATCATTTACATTTACATTTAAGTCATTTAGCAGACGCTCTTATCCAGAGCGACTTACAAATTGGTGAATTCACCTTCTGACATCCAGTGGAACAGCCACTTTACAATAGTGCATCTAAGTCATTAAGGGGGGGTGAGAAGGATTACTTATCCTATCCTAGGTATTCCTTGAAGAGGTGGGGTTTCAGGTGTCTCCGGAAGGTGGTGATTGACTCCGCTGTCCTGGCGTCGTGAGGGAGTTTGTTCCACCATTGGGGGGCCAGAGCAGCGAACAGTTTTGACTGGGCTGAGCGGGAACTGTACTTCCTCAATGGTAGGGAGGCGAGCAGGCCAGAGGAGGATGAACGCAGTGCCCTTGCTTGGGTGTAGGGCCTGATCAGAGCCTGGAGGTACTGCGGTGCCGTTCCCCTCACAGCTCCGTAGGCAAGCACCATGGTCTTGTAGCGGATGCGAGCTTCAACTGGAAGCCAGTGGAGAGAGCGGAGGAGCGGGGTGACGTGAGAGAACTTGGGAAGGTTGAACACCAGACGGGCTGCGGCGTTCTGGATGAGTTGTAGGGTTTAATGGCACAGGCAGGGAGCCCAGCCAACAGCGAGTTGCAGTAATCCAGACGGGAGATGACAAGTGCCTGGATTAGGACCTGCGCCGCTTCCTGGGTGAGGCAGGGGTCGTTACTCTGCGGATGTTGTAGAGCATGAACCTACAGGAACGGGCCACCGCCATGATGTTGGTTGAGAACGACAGGGTGTTGTCCAGGATCACGCCAAGGTTCTTAGCGCTCTGGGAGGAGGACACAATGGAGTTGTCAACCGTGATGGCGAGATCATGGAACGGGCAGTCCTTCCCCGGGAGGAAGAGCAGCTCCGTCTTGCCGAGGTTCAGCTTGAGGTGGTGATCCGTCATCCACACTGATATGTCTGCCAGACATGCAGAGATGCGATTCGCCACCTGGTCATCAGAAGGGGGAAAGGAGAAGATTAATTGTGTGTCGTCTGCATAGCAATGATAGGAGAGACCATGTGAGGTTATGACAGAGCCAAGTGACTTGGTGTATAGCGAGAATAGGAGAGGGCCTAGAACAGAGCCCTGGGGACACCAGTGGTGAGAGCGCGTGGCGAGGAGACAGATTCTCGCCACGCCACCTGGTAGGAGCGACCTGTCAGGTAGGACGCAATCCAAGCGTGGGCCGCGCCGGAGATGCCCAACTCGGAGAGGGTGGAGAGGAGGATCTGATGGTTCACAGTATCGAAGGCAGCCGATAGGTCTAGAAGGATGAGACAGAGGAGAGAGAGTTAGCTTTTAGCAGTGCGGAGCGCCTCCGTGATGCAGAGAAGAGCAGTCTCAGTTGAATGACTAGTCTTGAAACCTGACTGATTTGGATCAAGAAGGTCATTCTGAGAGAGATAGAGGGAGAGCTGGCCAAGGACGGCACGTTCAAGAGTTTTGGAGAGGAAAGAAAGAAGGGATACTGGTCTGTAGTTGTTGACATCGGAGGGATCGAGTGTAGGTTTCTTCAGAAGGGGTGCAACTCTCGCTCTCTTGAAGACGGAAGGGACGTGAGCCAGCGGTCAGGGATGAGTTGATGAGCGAGGTGAGGTAAGGGAGAAGGTCCCCCGGAAATGGTCTGGAGGAGAGAGGAGGGGATAGGGTCGAGCGGGCAGGTTGTTGGGCGGCCGGCCGTCACAAGAAGCGAGATTTCATCTGGAGAGAGAGGAGAAAGAGGTCAGAGCACAGGGTAGGGCAGTGTGAGCAGAACCAGTGTCGTTTGACTTAGCAAACGAGGATCGGATGTCGTCGACCTTCTTTCCAAAATGGTTGACGAAGTCATCTGCAGAGAGGGAGGAGGGGGGGGGGAGGGAGGATTCAGAAGGGAGGAGAAGGTGGCAAAGAGCTTCCTAGGGTTAGAGGCAGATGCTTGGAATTTAGAGTGGTAGAAAGTGGCTTTAGCAGCAGAGACAGAGGAGGAAAATGTAGAGAGGAGGGAGTGAAAGGATGCCAGGTCCGCAGGGGAGGCGGGTTTCCTCCATTTCCGCTCGGCTGCCCGGAGCTCTGTTCTGTGAGCTCGCAATGAGTCATCGAGCCACGGAGCGGGAGGGGAGGACCGAGCCGGCCTGGAGGATAGGGGACATAGAGAGTCAAAGGATGCAGAAAGGAAGAGAGGAGGGTTGAGGAGGCAGAGTCAGGAGAAAGGTTGGAGAAGGTATGAGCAGAGGGAAGAGATGAAAGGATGGAAGAGGAAAGAGTAGCGGGGGAGAGAGAGCGAAGGTTGGGACGGCGCGATACCATCCGAGTAGGGGCAGTGTGGGAAGTGTTGGATGAGAGCGAGAGGGAAAAGGATACAAGGTAGTGGTCGGAGACTTGGAGGGGAGTTGCAGTGAGGTTAGTGGAAGAACAGCATCTAGTAAAGATGAGGTCGAGCGTATTGCCTGCCTTGTGAGTAGGGGGAAGGTGAGAGGGTGAGGTCAAAAGAGGAGAGGAGGGAAAGAAGGAGGCAGAGAGGAATGAGTCAAAGGTAGACGTGGGGAGGTTAAAGTCGCCCAGGACTGTGAGAGGTGAGCCGTCCTCAGGAAAGGAGCTTATCAAGGCATCAAGCTCATTGATGAACTCTCCGAGGGAACCTGGAGGGCGATAAATGATAAGAATGTTAAGCTTGAA
The DNA here is from genome assembly GCF_036934945.1 of Oncorhynchus masou masou. Classification (NCBI taxonomy): domain Eukaryota; kingdom Metazoa; phylum Chordata; class Actinopteri; order Salmoniformes; family Salmonidae; genus Oncorhynchus; species Oncorhynchus masou. The sequence continues at coordinate 3,717 of NW_027014940.1, read as the reverse complement.
AGGGCTGGTAACTGTGACAGCATGGAATTCAAAGGAGGCGATAGATAGATGGGTAAGGAGAGAGAGAGAATGACCACTTGGGAGAGATGAGGATCCCGGGTGCCACCACCCCGCTGACCAGAAGCTCTCGGGGTGTGCGAGAACACGTGGGTGGACGAAGAGAGAGCAGTAGGAGTAGCAGTGTTATCTGTGGTGATCCATGTTTCCGTCAGTGCCAGGAAGTCGAGGACTGGAGGGAGGCATAGGCTGAGATGAACTCTGCCTTGTTGGCCGCAGATCGGCAGTTCCAGAGGCTACCGGAGACCAGGAACTCCACGTGGGTCGTGCGCGCTGGGACCACCAGATTAGGTGGCCGCGGCCACGCGGTGTGGAGCGTTTGTATGGTCTGTGCAGAGAGGAGAGAACAGGGATAGATAGACACATAGTTAACAGGGTACAGAAGAGGCTACGCTAATGCAAAGGAGATTGGAATGACAAGTGGACTACACGTCTCGAATGTTCAGAAAGTTAAGCTTACGTAGCAAGAATCTTATTGACTAAAATGATTGAAATGAAACAGTACTGCTGGAGTAGGCTAGCTGGTAGTGGCTGCGATGTTGACACTACACTCATCATGTATCATCATCATCATGTATCATCATCATCATGTATCATCATCACGGAGCATCATTATCATCATGTATCATCGTCATCTTCATCATCATGTATCATCATGTATCATCATCATCATCATGTATCATCATCATGTATCATCATGTATCATCATCATCATCATCATGTATCATAATGTATCATCATCATCATCATCATCATGTATTATCATCATGTAACATAATGTATCATCATCATGTATCATCATGTATCATCATGTATCATCATCATGTGTCATCATCATCATCATGTATCATCATGTATCATCATGTATCATCATCATCATCCTCATCATCATCATTATCATCATGTATCTTAATCATCATGTATCATCATCATCATCATCATCATCATGTATTATCATCATCATCATCATGTATCATCATCATCGTCATCATCATGTATTATCATCATCATCATCATCATCATGTATCATCATCATCATCATGTATCATCATCATCATCATCATCATGTATCATGTATCATCATCATGTATTATCATCATCATCATCATCATGTATCATCATCATCATCATCATCATCATCATGTATCATCATCATCATCATCATCATCATCATCATCATGTATCATCATCATATCATCATCATCATCATCATCATCATGTATCATCATGTATCATCATCATCATCATCATCATGTATCATCATCATCATCATCATGTATCATTGTCATCTTCATCATCATAACACCATGTATCATCATCATCATATATCATCATCATGTATCATCATGTATCATCAATATCAATACTGTCATATCATAATGTATCATCATCATGTATCGTCATCATCATCATGTATCATCATCATCATCATCATCATCATCATCATCATCATGTATCATCATGCATCATCATCATGTATCATCATGTATCATCATGTATCGTCATCATCATCATCATCATCACGTATCATCATCATGTATCATCATGTATCATCATCATGTATCATCATCATGTATCATCATGTATCATCATGTATCGTCATCATCATCATCATCATGTATCATCATCATGTATCATCATGTATCATCATCATGTAGACTAGGCCTGTTAGAGGAAACCTTCTGAATGGACATAGAAAAGCAGTGTCTATCTGATTAAGGAGACACAGTCCAGACTAGGCCTGTTAGAGGAAACCTTCTGAATGGACATAGAGAATCAGTGTCTATCTGATTAAGGAGACACAGTCCAGACTAGGCCTGTTCGAGGAAACCTTCTGAATGGACATAGAGAATTAGCACACTCATACACGCTCACCCACCCAGCCACCTAAAAAAAAACACCAATCAAAGCTGCCTGCAGCGCATCTCACTCAGACACAGAAGCAAATCACATTTCTATTTTCCCCCGAGTAAGTATTGCCTTAGCTTCAAATCCTTTCAGTATGATACCAAAAAACTAGTCTACATTACAGGATAATGCTAAATCGATGTAGCCTATCATATAAATTGAAGAGGAACGTTTTTAGGGGAGGCTATAGAGATAGCTGTGATCAGTGGTGGGAAAAGTATCCAATTTGTTATACTGTAGTAAAAGTACAGATGCTGTACCTCAATAGGAAAAGACTCAAGCAAAAGTGAGTCACCCGGTATTTGGTTTTAAATGTACTTAAGTATCAAAAGTAAAAGTATGAATCATTGCAAATTGCTTATATTAAGCAAACCAGACGAACATACTCCAAAACTCAGACATCATCTACAAACTCCTTGGTCATCTACAAACTAAGCATGTGAGTTTGGTGAGTCCTCCAGATCAGAGGCAGTAGGGATGACCAATGATGTTCTCTGTTCTCTGTTTAGTAAGTCCTTTAGATCAGAGGCAGTAGGGATGACCAGGGACGTTCTCTGTTTGGTGAGTCCTCCAGATCAGAGGCAGTAGGAATGACCAAGGATGTTCTCCGTTTAGTGAGTCCTCCAGATCAGAGGCAGTAGGATTGACCAAGGATGTTCTCTGTTTAGTGAGTCCTCCAGATCAGAGGCAGTAGGGATGACAAAGGATGTTCTCTGTGGAGTGAGTCCTCCAGATCAGAGGCAGTAGGTATGACCAGGGATGTTCTATTGATAAGTGAGTCCTACAGATCAGAGGCAGTAGGGATGACCAAGGATGTTCTCTCTTTTGTGATTCCTCCAGATAGGGGACAGAAGGGATGACAAATGATGCTCTCTGTTTCAGTGAGTCCACCAGATTAGAGGCAGTAGGAATGACCAAGGATGTTCTCTGTTTAGTGAGTCCTCCAGATCAGAGGCAGTAGGATTGAGCAAGGATGTTCTCTGTTTAGTGAGTCCTCCAGATCAGAGGCAGTAGGGATGACAAAGGATGTTCTCTGTGGAGTGAGTCCTCCAGATCAGAGGCAGTAGGTATGACCAGGGATGTTCTATTGATAAGTGAGTCCTACAGATCAGAGGCAGTAGGGATGACCAAGGATGTTCTCTCTTTTGTGATTCCTCCAGATAGGGGACAGAAGGGATGACAAATGATGCTCTCTGTTTCAGTGAGTCCACCAGATTAGAGGCAGTAGGAATGACCAAGAATGTTCTCTGTTTAGAAAGTCCTTCAAATCAGAGGGAGTAGAGATGACCAGCGATGTTCTCTGTTTAGTGTGTCCTCCAGATCAGAGGCAGTAGGGATGACCAAGGATGCTCTCTGTTTGGTGAGTCCTCCAGATCAGAGGCAGTAGGGATGACCAAGGATGTTCTTTCTTTAGTGAGTCCTCCAGATCAGAGGCAGTAGGGATGACCAAGGATGTTTTCTGTTTAGAGAGTTCTCCAGATCAGAGGCAGTAGGGATGACAAAGGATGTTCTCTGTTTAGTAAGTAGGGATGACCAATGATGCTCTCTGTTTAGTAAGTCCACCAGATCAGAGGCAGTAGGGATGAGCAAGTATGTTCCCTGTTTAGTGAGTCCACCAGATCAGAGGCAGTAGGGATGACCAATAATGTTCTCTGTTTAGTAAGTCCTTCAGATCAGAGGCAGTAGGGATGATCAGGGATGTTCTTTGTTGCGTGAGTCCTCCAGATCAGAGGCAATTGGGATCACCTATTA
>NW_027014939.1:0-12506 GCF_036934945.1 Oncorhynchus masou masou | reverse complement strand
AAGAGATGGAGAAAGGGAAAGTCCTGGGAGAGAGAGAGAGAGAGAAGGAAAGAGATGGAGAAAGGGACAGTCCTGAGAGAGAGAGAGAGAAGGAAAGAGATGGAGAAAGGGACAGTCCTGAGAGAGAGAGAGAGAGAGATAGAGAGAAGGAAAGAGATGGAGAAAGGGAGAGAGAGAAGGAAAGAGATGGAGAGAGGGAGAGAGAGAAGAGAGAGAGATGGAGATGGAGAAGGGACAGTCCTGAGAGAGAGAGAGAGGAGAAGGAAAGAGATGGAGAAAGGGAGAGAGAGAAGGAAAGAGATGGAGAAAGGGACAGTCCTGAGAGAGAGAGAGAGGAGAGAGAAGGAAAGAGATGGAGAGAGTAGAGAGAGAGAAGGGAAAGAGATGGAGAAAGGGACAGTCCTGAGAGAGAGAGAAGGAAAGAGATGGAGAAAGGGACAGTCCTGAGAGAGAGAGAGAGAGAGAAGGAAAGAGATGGAGAAAGGGAGAGAGAGAAGGAAAGAGATGGAGAGAGAGAGAGAGAGAAGGAAAGAGATGGAGAAAGGGAGAGAGAGAAGGAAAGAGATGGAGAGAGAGAGAGAGAGGAAAGAGATGGAGAGAGGGGGAGAGAGAGAAGGAAAGAGATGGAGAAAGTGGGACAGTCCTGAGAGAGAGAGAGAGAGAGAGGAGAAAGGGACAGAAAGAGAGAGAGAGAGAGTGAAGGAGAGAGAGAGAGAGAGAGAGAAGGAAAGAGATGGAGAAAGGGAGAGAGAGAGAGAGAGAGAGAAGGAAAGAGATGGAGAAAGGGACAGTCTGAGAGAGAGAGAGAGAGAGAGAGAGAGAGAGAGAGAGAGAGAAAGAGAGAGAGAGAGAGAGAGAGAGAGAGAGAGAGAGAGAGAGAGAGAGAGAGAGAGAGAGAGAGAAGGATAGAGATGGAGAAAGGGACAGTCCTGAGAGAGAGAGAAGGAAAGAGATGGAGAAAGACTATAAAGAAACAGAGCGAGACAATCAAAGTAAACAGTGATGAGGGAAGGAGAGTGTAGTGTCCTAGTGTGATCAGATGCTATATGAATGTGAGGGGCTCAGGAAGTGTGATGTCTGTCTGTGAGAGGCAGACTGATGACTGATGAGATGAGGTGTGTCTCATCCCAGAGCCATACAGAATAGAATTCTACAATTCACAGACATAGAAGTCTTTTAAACGTCCAGTCTTTTAAATGTCCTTTCTGTGCCTCAGTGTGTGTGTGTGTGTGTGGGGGGGGGGTGGTCTGTTTGTGTGCACAATCCTGTATATGTATTGGTAATACTGCCCACAGGGGAGCTCATTTAGCCATCTCTGTAAAACTGGATAGGAGAGTGAGGGAGGGATGAGGGACGGGGGGAGGAAGGATAGAGAGTCATTTTATTAGCTCTTTCATTGCCAGGACAACCTTGGTTTTAGGACATTGAGATGCTACTATAAAGATACCCTGTCCTTGGGCTGGGAGGCTTGGTGCAGAGGGACTCATACCAGTCTGGAGGCCACTGGGAGGCTTGGTGCAGAGGGACTCATACCAGTCTGGAGGCCACTGGGAGGCTTGGTGCAGAGGGACTCATACCAGTCTGGAGGCCACTGGGAGGCTTGGTGCAGAGGGACTCATACCAGTCTGGAGGCCACTGGGAGGCTTGGTGCAGAGGGACTCATACCAGTCTGGAGGCCACTGGGAGGCTTGGTGCAGAGGGACTCATACCAGTCTGGAGGCCACTGGGAGGCTTGGTGCAGAGGGACTCATACCAGTCTGGAGGCCACTGGGAGGCTTGGTGCAGAGGGACTGCTACCAGTCTGGAGGCCACTGGGAGGGAGCTTGGTGCAGAGGACTCATACCAGTCTGGAGGCCACTGGGAGGCTTGGTGCAGTCATACCAGTCTGGAGGCCAGGGAGGCTTGGTGCAGAGGGACTCATGCCAGTCTGGAGGGCCACTGGGAGGCTTGGTGCAGAGGGACTCATACCAGTCAGAGGCCACTGGGAGGCTTGGTGCAGAGGGACTCATACCAGTCTGGAGGCCACTGGGAGGCTTGGTGCAGAGGGACTCATACCAGTCTGGAGGCCACTGGGAGGCTTGGTGCAGAGGGACTCATACCAGTCTGGAGGCCACTGGGAGGCTTGGTGCAGGGGACTCATACCAGTCTGGAGGCCACTGGGAGGCTTGGTGCAGAGGGACTCATACCAGTCTGGAGGCCACTGGGGAGGCTTGGTGCAGAGGGACTCATACCAGTCTGGAGGCCACTGGGAGGCTTGGTGCAGAAGGGACTCATACAGAGCCACTGGGACTCAGAGGGACTCATACCAGTCTGGAGGCCACTGGGAGGCTTGGTGCAGAGGACTCATACCAGTCTGGAGGCCATTGGGAGGCTTGCAGAGGGACTCCATACAGTCTGGAGGCCACTAGGAGGCTTGGTGCAGAGGGACTCATGACAGTCTGGAGGCCATTGGGAGGCTTGGTGCAGAGGGACTCATACCAGTCTGGAGGCCACTGGGAGGCTTTGTGCAGAGGGACTCATACCAGTCTGGAGGCCATTGGGAGGCTTGGTGCAGACTCATACCAGTCTGGAGGCCACTGGGAGGCTTTGTGCAGAGGGACTCATGCCAGTCTGGAGACTACTGGGAGGCTTGGTGCAGAGGGACTCATACCAGTCTGGAGGCCACTGGGAGGCTTTGTGCAGAGGGACCCATGCCAGTCTGGAGACTACTGGGAGGCTTGGTGCAGAGGGACTCATGCCAGTCTGAGGTCACCGTGTAAGACTTGGTTCAGAGGGACCCATGCCAGTCTGAGGTCACTGTGTAAGACTTGGTGCAGAGGGACCCATGCTAGTGTGAGGTCACTGTGTAAGACTTGGTGCAGAGGGACCCATGCCAGTCAGAGGTCACTGTGTAAGGCTTGGTGCAGAGGGACCCATGCTAGTGTGAGGTCACTGTGTAAGACTTGGTGCAGAGGGACCCATGCCAGTGTGAGGTCACTGTGTAAGACTTAGTGCAGAGGGACCCATGCCAGTCAGAGGTCACTGTGTAAGACTTGGTGCAGAGGGACCCATGCCAGTCAGAGGTCACTGTGTAGATTGGTTCAGAGGGACCCATGCCCAGTCAGAGGTCACTGTGTAAGATGGTGCAGAGGGACCCATGCCAGTCAGAGGTCACTGTGTAAGACTTGGTGCTGAGGGACCCATGTCAGTCAGAGGTCACTGTGTAAGACTTGGTTCAGAGGGACCCATGCCAGTCAGAGGTCACTGTGTAAGATGTGGTGCAGAGGGACCCATGTCAGTCAGGGTCACTGTGTAAGACTTGGTGCTGAGGGACCCATGTCAGTCAGAGGTCACTGTGTAAGATGTGGTGCTGAGGGACCCATGCTAGTCAGAGGTCACTGTGTAAGATGTGGTGCTGAGGGACCCATGCTAGTCAGAGGTCACTGTGTAAGACTTGGTTCAGAGGGACCCATGCCAGTCAGAGGTCACTGTGTAAGATTTGGTGCTGAGGGACCCATGCCAGTCAGAGGTCACTGTGTAAGACTTGGTGCTGAGGGACCCATGCCAGTCTGAGGTCACTGTGTAAGATTTGGTGCTGAGGGACCCATGCCAGTCTGAGGTCACTGTGTAAGACTTGGTGCAGAGGGACCCATGCCAGCCAGAGGTCACTGTGTAAGGCTTGGTGCAGAGGGACCCATGCTAGTGTGAGGTCACTGTGTAAGACTTGGTTCAGAGGGACCCATGTCAGTCAGAGGTCACTGTGTAAGACTTGGTGCTGAGGGACCCATGTCAGTCAGAGGTCACTGTGTAAGATGTGGTGCTGAGGGACCCATGCTAGTCAGAGGTCACTGTGTAAGATGTGGTGCTGAGGGACCCATGCTAGTCAGAGGTCACTGTGTAAGACTTGGTTCAGAGGGACCCATGCCAGTCAGAGGTCACTGTGTAGATTTGGTGCTGAGGGACCCATGCCAGTCAGAGGTCACTGTGTAAGACTTGGTGCTGGGGACCCATGCCAGTCTGGGGTCACTGTGTAAGATTTGGTGCTGAGGGACCCATGCCAGTCTGGGGTCCTGTGTAAGACTTGGTGCAGAGGGACCCATGCCAGTCAGAGGTCACTGTGTAAGATTTGGTGCAGAGGGACCCATGCCAGCCAGAGGTCACTGTGTAAGGCTTGGTGCAGAGGGACCCATGCTAGTGTGAGGTCACTGTGTAAGATGTGGTGCAGAGGGACCCATGTCAGTCAGAGGTCACTGTGTAAGACTTGGTTCAGAGGGACCCATGCCAGTCTGAGGTCACTGTGTAAGACTTGGTGCTGAGGGAGCCATGTCAGTCAGAGGTCACTGTGTAAGACTTGGTGCTGAGGGACCCATGTCAGCCAGAGGTCACTGTGTAAGATGTGGTGCTGAGGGACCCATGCCAGTCAGAGGTCACTGTGTAAGACTTGGTGCAGAGGGACCCATGCCAGTCAGAGGTCACTGTGTAAGACTTGGTGCAGAGGGACCCATGCCAGTCAGAGGTCACTGTGTAAGACTTGGTGCAGAGGGACCCATGCCAGTCAGTGTAGGTTGGTGCAAAAGGACCCATGTGTCACTGTGTAGGCTTGGTGCAGAGGACCCATGCCAGTCAGAGTCACTGTGTAAGACTTGGTGCAGAGGGACCCATGCCAGTCAGTGTAAGACTTGTCAGAGGGGCTGCCAGCCAGAGGTCACTGTGTAAGACTTGGTGCAGAGGGGACCCATGTCAGTCAGAGTCACTGTGTAAGACTTGGTGCTGAGGGGACCCATGTCAGTCAGAGGTCACTGTGTAAGATGTGGTGCTGGGGACCCATGCCAGTCAGAGGTCACTGTGTAAGACTTGGTGCTGAGGGACCCATGCCAGTCAGAGGTCACTGTGTAAGATTGGTGCTGAGGGACCATGTCAGTCAGAGGTCACTGTGTAAGACTTGGTGCTGAGGGACCCATGCCAGTCAGAGGTCACTGTGTAAGATGTGGTGCTGAGGGACCCATGCCAGTCAGAGGTCACTGTGTAAGACTTGGTGCTGGGGACCCATGTCAGTCTGAGGTCACTGTGTAAGATTGGTGCTGAGGGACCCATGCCAGTCAGAGGTCACTGAAGGTTTATGCCAGTCTGAGGTCACTGTGTACTTGGTGCAGAGGGACCCATGCCAGTCAAGGTCACTGTGTAAGATGTGGTGCTGAGGGACCCATGTCAGTCAGGGTCACTGTGTAAGATGTGGTGCAGAGGACCCATGCCAGTCAGAGGTCACTGTGTAAGACTTGGTGCAGAGGACCCATGCCAGTCAGAGGTCACTGTGTAAGGCTTGGTGCAGAGGACCCATGCCAGTCAGAGGTCACTGTGTAAGACTTGGTGCAGAGGGACCCATGCCAGTCAGAGGTCACTGTGTAAGACTTGGTGCAGAGGGACCCATGCCAGTTGGTGCAGAGGTCACTGTGTAAGACTTGGTGCAGAGGGACCCATGCTAGTCAGAAGTCACTGTGTAAGACTTGGTGCAGAGGGACCCATGCTAGTCTGAGGTCACTGTGTAAGACTTGGTGCAGAGGGGCCCATGTCAGTCAGAAGTCACTGTGTAAGATGTGGTGCTGAGGGACCCATGCCAGTCAGAGGTCACTGTGTAAGACTTGGTGCTGAGGGACCCATGTCAGTCAGAGGTCACTGTGTAAGATGTGGTGCTGAGGGACCCATGCCAGTCTGAGGTCACTGTGTAAGACTTGGTGCAGAGGGACCCATGCCAGTCAGAGGTCACTGTGTAAGATTTGGTGCTGAGGGACCCATGCCAGTCAGAGGTCACTGTGTAAGATTTGGTGCTGAGGGACCCATGTCCAGTCAGAGGTCACTGTGTAAGGTTGGTGCTGAGGGACCATGCTAGAGGTCACTGTGTAAGACTTGGTGCTGAGGGACCGATGTCAGTCTGAGTCACTGTGTAAGATTTGGTGAGGGACCCATGCCAGTCAGAGGTCACTGTGTAAGACTTGGTGCAGAGGGACCCATGCCAGTCAGAGGTCACTGTGTAAGATTTGGTGCTGAGGGACCCATGCCAGTCTGAGGTCACTGTGTAAGACTTGGTGCAGAGGGACCCATGCTAGTGTGAGGTCACTGTGTAAGATTTGGTGCAGAGGGACCCATGTCAGTCAGAGGTCACTGTGTAAGGCTTGGTGCAGAGGGACCCATGCTAGTGTGAGGTCACTGTGTAAGACTTGGTAAGAGGGACCCATGTCAGTCAGAGGTCACTGTGTAAGACTTGGTGCTGAGGGACCCATGTCCAGTCACTGAAAGGTCACTGTGTAAGACTTGGTGCAGAGGGACCCATGCCAGTCAGAGGTCACTGTGTAAGACTTGGTGCAGAGGGACCCATGCCAGTCAGAGGTCACTGTGTAAGGCTTGGTGCAAAAGGACCCATTCCAGTCAGAGGTCACTGTGTAAGGCTTGGTGCAGAGGGACCCATGCCAGTCAGAGGTCACTGTGTAAGACTTGGTGCAGAGGACCCATGCCAGTCAGAGGTCACTGTGTAAGGCTTGGTGCAAAGGACCCCATGCAGTCAGAGGTCACTGTGTAGGCTTGGTGCAGAGGGACCCATGCTAGTCTGAGGTCACTGTGTAAGGCTTGGTGCAAAAGGACCCATGCCAGTCAGAGGTCACTGTGTAAGGCTTGGTGCAGAGGGACCCATGCCAGTCAGAGGTCACTGTGTAAGACTTGGTGTCAGACTGTGGACCCATGCTCAGTCACTGTGTAAAGGTCAGAGGGACTGTGTCACTGTGTAGACTTGGTGCAGAGGGACCCATGCTAGTCTGAGGTCACTGTGTAAGACTTGGTGCAGAGGGACCCATGCTAGTCTGAGTCACTGTGTAGGGTCACTGTGTAAAGTCACTTGGATGTGGTGCTGAGGGACCCATGCCAGTCCAGAGGTCACTGTGTAAGACTTGGTGCTGAGGGACCCATGTCAGTCAGAGGTCACTGTGTAAGACTGTGGTGCAGAGGGACCCATGCCAGTCAGAGGTCACTGTGTAAGACTTGGTGCAGAGGGACCCATGCCAGTCTGAGGTCACTGTGTAAGACTTGGTGCAGAGGGACCCATGCCAGTCAGAGGTCACTGTGTAAGACTTGGTGCAGAGGGACCCATGCCAGTCAGAAGGCTCACCCATGTGTAAGACTTGGTGCTGAGGGACCCATGTCAGTCAGAGGTCACTGTGTAAGACTTGGTGCTGTGTCAGTCAGGAGTCAGTAAGATGTGGTGCTGAGGGGACCATGCCAGTCTGAAGGTCACTGTGTAAGATTTGGTGCAGAGGGACCCATGCCAGTCTGAGGTCACTGTGTAAGATTTGGTGCTGAGGGACCCATGCCAGTCAGAGGTCACTGTGTAAGATTTGGTGCAGAGGGACCCATGCCAGCCAGAGGTCACTGTGTAAGGCTTGGTGCAGAGGACCCATGCTAGGTGCACTGTGTAAGACTTGGTGCTGAGGGACCCATGTCAGTCAGAGGTCACTGTGTAAGACTGTGGTGCTGAGGGACCCATGCAGTCAGAGGTCACTGTGTAAGACTTGGTGCAGAGGGACCCATGCCAGTCAGAGGTCACTGTGTAAGACTTGGTGCTGAGGGACCCATGCCAGTCAGAGGTCACTGTGTAAGACCCATGGTGCACTACAATGAGGGACCCATGCTAGTCAGAGGTCACTGTGTAAGATTTGGTGCAGAGGGACCCATGCCAGTCAGGGTCACTGTGTAAGACTTGGTGCAGAGGGACCCATGCTAGTCCTGAGGTCACTGTGTAAGATTGGTGCAGAGGGACCCATGCTAGTCAGAGGTCACTGTGTAAGACTTGGTTCAGAGGGACCCATGCCAGTCTGAGGTCACTGTGTAAGACTTGGTGCTGAGGGACCCATGCCAGTCAGAGGTCACTGTGTAAGACTTGGTGCTGTGTCAGCCAGAGGTCACTGTGTAAGATGTGGTGCTGAGGGACCCATGCCAGTCAGAGGTCACTGTGTAAGACTTGGTGCAGAGGGACCCATGCCAGCCAGAGGTCACTGTGTAAGACTTGGTGCAGAGGGACCCATGCCAGTCAGAGGTCACTGTGTAAGATTTGGTGCAAAGGGACCCATGCCAGTCAGAGGTCACTGTGTAAGGCTTGGTGCAGAGGGACCCATGCAGTCAGAGGTCACTGTGTAAGACTTGGTGCAGAGGGACCCATGCTAGTCTGAGGTCACTGTGTAAGACTTGGTGCAGAGGGACCCATGCTAGTCTGGGAGTGTAAGACTTGGTTCAGAGGACCCATGCCAGTCTGAGGTCACTGTGTAAGACTTGGTGCAGAGGGATGCCAGCCAGTGCCAGTGTCTGAGGTCACTGTGTAAGACTGTGGTGCTGAGGGACCCATGTCAGAGGTCACTGTGTAAGGTTGGTGCTGAGGGACCCATGCCAGTCAGAGGTCACTGTGTAAGACTTGGTGGAGGGACCCATGCCAGTCTGAGGTCACTGTGTGGACCCATTGTCAGTCTGAGGTCACTGTGTAAGACTTGGTGCAAAAGGACCCATGCCAGTCAGGGTCATGTGTAAGACTTGGGTGCAGAGGGACCCATGCCAGTCAGAGGTCACTGTGTAAGACTTGGTGCAGAGGGACCCATGCTAGTCTGAGGTCACTGTGTAAGACTTGGTGCAGAGGACCCCATGCCAGTCTGAGGTCACTGTGTAAGACTTGGTGGAGGGACCCATGCCAGTCAGAGGTCACTGTGTAAGCACTTGGTGCAGAGGGACCCATGCCAGTCAGAGGTCACTGTGTCAGAGATTGGTGCTGAGGGACCCATGCCAGTCAGAGGTCACTGTGTAAGATGTGGTGCTGTGCCAGTCAGACTGTGTAAGACTTGGTGCAGAGGACCCATACCAGTCTGAGGTCACTGTGGAGGACTTGGTGCTGAGGGACCCATGCCAGTCAGAGGTCACTGTGTAAGATGTGGTGCAGAGGGACCCATGCAGAGGGACCCAGGGACCCATGTCAGAGGTCACTGTGTAAGACTTGGTGCAGAGGGACCCATGCCAGTCAGAGGTCACTGTGGAAGACTTGGTGCAGGGCCAGGTCAGAGGTCACTGTGTAAGGCTTGGTGCAAAAGGACCCATGCCAGTCAGAGGTCACTGTGAGGCTTGGTGCAGAGGGACCCATGCCAGTCAGAGGTCACTGCCAGTAAGACTTGGTGCAGAGGGACCCAGCATGCTAGTCTGAGGTCACTGTGTAAGACTTGGTGCAGAGGGACCCATGCTAGTCTGAGGTCACTGTGTAAGACTTGGTGCTACCCATGTCAGTCTGAGGTCACTGTGTAGATGTGGTGCAGAGGGACCCATGCCAGTCAGAGGTCACTGTGTAAGACTTGGTGCTGAGGGACCCATGTCAGTCAGACTTGGACTGTGTAAGACTTGGTGCAGAGGGACTCATCAGAGGTCACAGTGTGGTGCTGGAGGCCCATGCCAGTCAGGGTCACTGGCTTGGTGCAGAGGGACCCATGCCAGTCTGAGTCACTGTGTGTAAGATGCTTGGTCACTGTGTAGAGATCCATGCCAGTCCAGGGTCACTGTGTAAGACTTGGTGCTGAGGGACCCATGTCAGTCAGAGGTCACTGTATAGGACTTGGTGCTGGGACCCATGTCAGCCAGTCACTGTGTAAGATGTGGTGCTGAGGGACCCATGCCAGTGGGAGTCTGTGTAAGACTTGGTGCAGAGGGACCCATGCCAGTCTGAGGTCACTGTGTAAGACTTGGTGCAGAGGGACCCATGCCAGTCAGAGGTCACTGTGTAAGACTTGGTGCAGAGGGACCCATGCCAGTCAGAGGTCACTGTGTAAGACTTGGTGCAGAGGGACCCATGCCAGTCAGAGGTCACTGTGTAAGACTTAGTGCAGAGGGACCCATGCCAGTCAGAGGTCACTGTGTAAGACTTGGTGCAGAGGGACCCATGCTAGTCTGAGGTCACTGTGTAAGACTTGGTGCTGAGGGACCCATGTCAATCAGAGACTTCTGTCACTGTGTAAGACTTGGTGCTGAGGGACCCATGTCAGTCAGAGGTCACTGTGTAAGACTTGGTGCTGAGGGACCCATGTCAGTCAGAGGTCACTGTGTAAGATGTGGTGCTGAGGGACCCTTGCCAGTCTGAGGTCACTGTGTAAGACTTGGTGCAGAGGGACCCATGCCAGTCAGAGGTCACTGTGTAAGATTTGGTGCTGAGGGACCCATGCCAGTCAGAGGTCACTGTGTAAGATTTGGTGCAGAGGGACCCATGCCAGCCAGAGGTCACTGTGTAAGGCTTGGTGCAGAGGGACCCATGCTAGTGTGAGGTCACTGTGTAAGACTTGGTGCTGAGGGACCCATGTCAGTCAGAGGTCACTGTGTAAGATGTGGTGCTGAGGGACCCATGCTAGTCAGAGGTCACTGTGTAAGATGTGGTGCTGAGGGACCCATGCTAGTCAGAGGTCACTGTGTAAGACTTGGTTCCAGAGGGACCCATGCCAGTCAGAGGTCACTGTGTAAGATTTGGTGCTGAGGGACCCATGCCAGTCAGAGGTCACTGTGTAAGACTTGGTGCTGGGGACCCATGAGTCTGAGGTCACTGTGTAAGATTTGGTGCTGAGGGACCCATGCCAGTCTGAGGTCACTGTGTAAGACTTGGTGCAGAGGGACCCATGCCAGTCAGAGGTCACTGTGTAAGATTTGGTGCAGAGGGACCCATGCCAGCCAGAGGTCACTGTGTAAGGCTTGGTGCAGAGGGACCCATGCTAGTGTGAGGTCACTGTGTAAGATGTGGTGCAGAGGGACCCATGTCAGTCAGAGGTCACTGTGTAAGACTTGGTTCAGAGGGACCCATGCCAGTCTGAGGTCACTGTGTAAGACTTGGTGCTGAGGGACCCATGTCAGTCAGAGGTCACTGTGCAAGACTTGGTGCTGAGGGACCCATGTCAGCCAGAGGTCACTGTGTAAGATGTGGTGCTGAGGGACCCATGCCAGTCAGAGGTCACTGTGTAAGACTTGGTGCTGAGGGACCCTTGTCAGTCAGAGGTCACTGTGTAAGACTTGGTGCAGAGGGACCCATGCAGTCAGGAGGTCACTGTGTAAGATTGGTGCAAAAGGACCCATTCCAGTCAGAGGTCACTGTGTAAGGCTTGGTGCAGAGGGACCCATGCCAGTCAGAGGTCACTGTGTAAGGCTTGGTGCAAAAGGACCCATGCCAGTCAGAGGTCACTGTGTAAGGCTTGGTGCAGAGGGACCCATGCCAGTCAGAGGTCACTGTGTAAGACTTGGTGCAGAGGGACCCATGCTAGTCTGAGGTCACTGTGTAAGACTTGGTGCAGAGGGACCCATGCTAGTCTGAGGTCACTGTGTAAGACTTGGTGCAGAGGGGCCCATGCCAGTCAGAGGTCACTGTGTAAGACTTGGTGCTGAGGGACCCATGTCAGTCAGAGGTCACTGTGTAAGACTTGGTGCTGAGGGACCCATGTCAGTCAGAGGTCACTGTGTAAGATGTGGTGCTGAGGGACCCATGCCAGTCAGAGGTCACTGTGTAATACTTGGTGCTGAGGGACCCATGCCAGTCAGAGGTCACTGTGTAAGACTTGGTGCTGAGGGACCCATGTCAGTCAGAGGTCCTGTGTAAGACTTGGTGCTGGGGGACCCATGTCAGTCAGAGGTCACTGTGCTAGATGTGTGGTGCTGAGGGACCCATGCTTGATCAGTCACTGTGTAAGATTTGGTGCAGAGGGACCCATGCCAGCCAGAGGTCACTGTGTAAGATGTGGTGCAGAGGGACCTAATAATGAGTCAGAGGTCACTGTATGGAGCTTGGTTCAGAGGGACCCATGCCAGTCTGAGGTCACTGTGTAAGATGTGGTGCAGAGGGACCCATGTCAGTCAGAGGTCACTGTGTAAGACTTGTTTCAGAGGGACCCATGTCAGTCAGAGGTCACTGTGTAAGACTTGGTGCTGAGGGACCCATGTCAGTCAGAGGTCACTGTGTAAGATGTGGTGCTGAGGGACCCATGCCAGTCAGAGGTCACTGTGTAAGACTTGGTGCTGAGGGGCCCATGCCAGTCAGAGGTCACTGTGTAAGACTTGGTGCTGAGGGACCCATGTCAGTCAGAGGTCACTGTGTAAGACTTGGTGCTGAGGGACCCATGTCAGTCAGAGGTCACTGTGTAAGATGTGGTGCTGAGGGACCCATGCCAGTCAGAGGTCACTGTGTAAGATTTGGTGCAGAGGGACCCATGCCAGCCAGAGGTCACTGTGTAAGATGTGGTGCAGAGGGACCCATGTCAGTCAGAGGTCACTGTGTAAGACTTGGTTCAGAGGGACCCATGCCAGTCTGAGGTCACTGTGTAAGATGTGGTGCAGAGGGACCCATGTCAGTCAGAGGTCACTGTGTAAGACTTGGTTCAGAGGGACCCATGTCAGTCAGAGGTCACTGTGTAAGATGTGGTGCTGAGGGACCCATGCCAGTCAGAGGTTACTGTGTAAGACTTGGTTCAGAGGGACCCATGCCA
>NW_027014938.1:0-12506 GCF_036934945.1 Oncorhynchus masou masou | reverse complement strand
AGACAGATTCATCCTAGTCCTCTCTGTGGTGAAGAGACAGGATTCATCCTGGTCCTCTCTGTGGTGAAGAGGAGACGGATTCATTCTAGTCCTCTCTGTGGTGAAGAGACAGGATTCATCCTAGTCCTCTCTGTGGTGAAGAGGAGACGGGATTCATCCTAGTCCTCTCTGTGGTGAAGAGAGCAGGATTCATCCTAGTCCTCTCTGTGGTGAAGAGACAGGATTCATCCTAGTCCTCTCTGTGGTGAAGAGACAGGATTCATCCTAGTCCTCTCTGTGGTGAAGAGACAGGATTCATCCTAGTCCTCTCTGTGGTGAAGAGACAGGATTCATCCTAGTCCTCTCTGTGGTGAAGAGACAGGGTTCATCCTAGTCCTCTCTGTGGTGAAGAGACAGGGTTCATCCTAGTCCTCTCTGTGGTGAAGAGACAGGGTTCATCCTAGTCCTCTCTGTGGTGAAGAGACAGGAGTCATCCTAGTCCTCTCTGTGGTGAAGAGACAGGATTCATCCTGGTCCTCTCTGTGGTGAAGAGACAGGATTCATCCTAGTCCTCTCTGTGGTGAAGAGACATGATTCATCCTGGTCCTCTCTGTGGTGAAGAGACAGGATTCATCCTAGTCCTCTCTGTGGTGAAGAGACATGATTCATCCTAGTCCTCTCTGTGGTGAAGAGACATGATTCATCCTGGTCCTCTCTGTGGTGAAGAGACAGGATTCATCCTGGTCCTCTCTGTGGTGAAGAGACAGGATTCATCCTAGTCCTCTCTGTGGTGAAGAGACAGGATTCATCCTAGTCCTCTCTGTGGTGAAGAGGAGACAGGATCCATCCTAGTCCTCTCTGTGGTGAAGAGGAGACAGGATTCATCCTGGTCCTCTCTGTGGTGAAGAGGAGACAGGATTCATCCTGGTCCTCTCTGTGGTGAGGAGACAGGATTCATCCTAGTCCTCTCTGTGGTGAAGAGACGGGATTCATCCTAGTCCTCTCTGTGGTGAAGAGACAGGATTCATCCTAGTCATCCTAGCCTGATAGTGGGATGTCTGGCAGAATGAGGCCTGATAGTGGGATGTCTGGCAGAATGAGGCCTGATAGTGGGATGTCTGGCAGAATGCAGGCCTGATAGTGGGATGTCTGGCAGAATGCAGGCCTGATAGTGGGATGTCTGGCAGAATGCAGGCCTGATAGTGGGATGTCTGGCAGAATGAGGCCTGATAGTGGGACGTCTGGCAGAATGAGGCCTGATAGTGGGACGTCTGGCAGAATGCAGGCCTGATAGTGGGATGTCTGGCAAACAGTAGACTCCTCCAGAAATATGTTCTCGTTTCCTCTCATCTCTCAGCAGCAGGGAAAGGCTTTCGCTCGCTCTCTGCCTCTTAATAAATCAGATAAACACTCACACTCAGTTCTCTTTTCTGAACCTGGTATCCATAGATATGTTCCAAAACTCCTGCTCTATTTTATCTAATCTCTCTGACTCTACCCACTCCAGTACACTGACTCTACCCACTCTAGTACACTGACTCTACCCACTCCAGTACACTGACTCTACCCACTCTAGTACACTGACTCTACCCACTCTAGTACACTGACTCTACCCACTCTAGTACACTGACTCTACCCACTCCAGTACACTGACTCTACCCACTCTAGTACACTGACTCTACCCACTCCAGTACACTGACTCTACCCACTCCAGTACACTGACTCTACCCACTCTAGTACACTGACTCTACCCACTCTAGTACACTGACTCTACCCACTCCGGGACACTGAC
Source organism: Oncorhynchus masou masou (assembly GCF_036934945.1). NCBI lineage: Eukaryota > Metazoa > Chordata > Actinopteri > Salmoniformes > Salmonidae > Oncorhynchus > Oncorhynchus masou. The sequence goes on along the minus strand of NW_027014938.1, from coordinate 10,735 downwards.
TCTACCCACTCTAGTACACTGACTCTACCCACTCTAGTACACTGACTCTACCCACTCCAGTACACTGACTCTACCCACTCTAGTACACTGACTCTACCCACTCTAGTACACTGACTCTACCCACTCTAGTTACACTGACTCTACCCACTCCGGGACACTGACTCTACCCACTCCAGTACACTGACTCTACCCACTCTAGTACACTGACTCTACCCACTCTAGTACACTGACTCTACCCACTCTAGTACACTGACTCTACCCACTCCAGTACACTGACTCTACCCACTCCAGTACACTGACTCTACCCACTCCAGTACACTGACTCTACCCACTCTAGTACACTGACTCTACCCACTCTAGTACACTGACTCTACCCACTCCAGTACACTGACTCTACCCACTCCAGTACACTGACTCTACCCACTCTAGTACACTGACTCTACCCACTCTAGTACACTGACTCTACCCACTCTAGTACACTGACTCTACCCACTCCAGTACACTGACTCTACCCACTCCAGTACACTGACTCTACCCACTCTAGTACACTGACTCTACCCACTCCAGTACACTGACTCTACCCACTCTAGTACACTGACTCTACCCACTCCAGTACACTGACTCTACCCACTCTAGTACACTGACTCTACCCACTCCAGTACACTGACTCTACCCACTCTAGTACACTGACTCTACCCACTCCAGTACACTGACTCTCCACCCACTCCAGTGTCCTGACTCTACCCACTCCAGTACACTGACTCTACCCACTCCAGTACACATTGCTAATCACACGGCTGTAACATATCTGGACAAAAGGAACACCTACATGAGATTGCTGTTCATTGACTACAGTTCAGCATTCAACACTATTGTTCCCTCCAAGCTCGACAACAAGCTCAGAGCCCTGGGTCTGGACATCACCCTTTGCAACTGGATCCTAGACTTCCTGACGGGCAGACCAGAGGCTGAAAGGATTGGCAAATGCACCTTCTCCACACTGACTCACAGTGTAGTGTCTGGAGAACAGTGCCTCCAAACAGAACAGTGCCTCCAGACAGAACAGTGCCTCCAGACAGAACAGTGCCTCCAGACAGAACAGTGCCTCCAGACAGAACAGTGCCTCCAGACTGAACAGTGCCTCCAGACAGAACAGAACAGTGCCTCCAGACAGAACAGTGCCTCCAGACAGAACAGTGCCTCCAGACAGAACAGTGCCTCCAGACAGAACAGTGCCTCCAGACAGAACAGTGCCTCCAGACAGAACAGTGCCTCCAGACAGAACAGTGCCTCCAGACAGAACAGTGCCTCCAGACAGAACAGTGCCTCCAGACAGAACAGTGCCTCCAGACAGAACAGTGCCTCCAGACAGAACAGTGCCTCCAGACAGAACAGTGCCTCCAGACACTACAGTGCCTCCAGACAGAACAGTGCCTCCAGACAGAACAGTGCCTCCAGACAGAACAGTGCCTCCAGACAGAACAGTGCCTCCAGACAGAACAGTGCCTCCAGACAGAACAGTGCCTCCAGACAGCAGACAGTGCCTCCATACAGAACAGTGCCTCCAGACAGAACAGTGCCTCCAGACAGAACAGTGCCTCCAGACAGAACAGTGCCTCCAGACACTACAGTGCCTCCAGACAGAACAGTGCCTCCAGACAGAACAGTGCCTCCAGACAGAACAGTGCCTCCAGACAGAACAGTGCCTCCAGACTGAACAGTGCCTCCAGACAGAACAGTGCCTCCAGACAGAACAGTGCCTCCAGACAGAACAGTGCCTCCAGACAGAACAGTGCCTCCAGACAGAACAGTGCCTCCAGACAGAACAGTGCCTCCAGACAGAACAGTGCCTCCAGACAGAACAGTGCCTCCAGACAGAACAGTGCCTCCAGACAGAACAGTGCCTCCAGACAGAACAGTGCCTCCAGACAGAACAGTGCCTCCAGACAGAACAGTGCCTCCATACAGAACAGTGCCTCCAGACAGAACAGTGCCTCCAGACAGAACAGTGCCTCCAGACAGAACAGTGCCTCCAGACTGAACAGCGCCTCCAGACAGAACAGTGCCTCCAGACAGAACAGTGCCTCCAGACACTACAGTGCCTCCAGACAGAACAGTGCCTCCAGACACTACAGTGCCTCCAGACAGAACAGTGCCTCCAGACAGAACAGTGCCTCCAGACTGAACAGTGCCTCCAGACACTACAGTGCCTCCAGACTGAACAGTGCCTCCAGACACTACAGTGCCTCCAGACAGAACAGCGCCTCCAGACAGAACAGTGCCTCCAGACAGAACAGTGCCTCCAGACACTACAGTGCCTCCAGACAGAACAGTGCCTCCAGACAGAACAGTGCCTCCAGACAGAACAGTGCCTCCAGACAGAACAGTGCCTCCAGACACAACAGTGCCTCCAGACAGAACAGTGCCTCCAGACACTACAGTGCCTCCAGACAGAACAGTGCCTCCAGACACTACAGTGCCTCCAGACAGAACAGTGCCTCCAGACAGAACAGTGCCTCCAGACAGAACAGTGCCTCCAGACAGAACAGTGCCTCCATACAGAACAGTGCCTCCAGACAGAACAGTGCCTCCAGACAGAACAGTGCCTCCAGACAGAACTCCTCCTTGACTTATTACACATTTTGTTGTGACAGCCTAAACAAAACACTATAAAAAAATGTTTTTTTTCTCCCCCATTTACTCACAATATCCCATAACGACAACGTGAAAACATGTTTTTAGAAATTTTTGCACATTTATTTAAAATAAAATACAGAAATATCTAATTTACATAAGTATTCACACCCCTGAGTCAATACCTGTTAGAATCCCCTTTGGCAGCGATTACAGCCGTGAGTCTTTCTGGGTAAGTCTCTAAGAGTGATTACAGCTGTGAGTCTTTCTGGGTAAGTCTCTAAGAGTAATTACAGCTGTGAGTCTTTCTGGGTAAGTCTCTAAGAGCGATTACATCTGTGAGTCTTTCTGGGTGAGTCTCTAGTGATTACAGCTGGAGTCTTTCTGCAGTCTCTAAGAGTGATTACAGCTGTGAGTCTTTCTGGGTAAGTCTCTAAGAGTGATTACAGCTGTGAGTCTTTCTGGGTAAGTCTCTAAGAGTGATTACAGCTGTGAGTCTTTCTGGGTAAGTCTCTAAGAGTGATTACAGCTGTGAGTCTTTCTGGGTAAGTCTCTAAGAGTGATTACAGCTGTGAGTCTTTCTGGGTGAGTCTCTAAGAGTGATTACAGCTGTGAGTCTTTCTGGGTAAATCTATAAGAGCTTTTCACACCTGGATTGTACAATATTTGCCCATTATTCTTTAAACAATTCTTCAAGCTCTGTCAAGTTGATTGTTGATCATTACTAGACAGCCAAGTCTTGCCATAGATTTTCAAGCTGATTTAAGTCAAAACTGTAACTCGGCCACTCAGGATCATTCAATGTCTTCTTGGTAAGCAACTCCAGTGTAGATTTGGCCTTGTGTTTTACGTTATTGTCCTGCTGAAAGGTGAATTTATCTCTCAGTGTCTGGTGGAAAGCAGACTGAACCAGGTTTTCCTCCAGGACTTTGTCTGTGCTTAACTCTATTCCATGTATTTTTCCCTAAAAACTCCCCAGTCCTTAATGATGACAAGCATACCAATAACATGATGCAGCCAACACTATGCTGGAAATTATGAAGAGTGGTACTCAGTAATGTGTTGTATTGGAGAGTGGTACTCAGTAATGTGTTATATTGGATAGTGGTACTCAGTAATGTGTTGTATTGGAGAGTGGTACTCAGTAAGGTGTTGTATTGGAGAGTGGTATCAGTAATGTGTTGTATTGGGAGGTACTCAGTAATGTGTTGGGAGTGGTACTGGTAATGTGTTATATTGAGAGTGGTACTCAGTAATGTGTTGTATTGGAGAGTGGTACTCAGTAATGTGTTGTGTTGGAGAGTGGTACTCAGTAATGTGTTGTATTGGGGAGTGGTACTCAGTAATGTGTTGTATTGGAGAGTGGTACTCAGCAATGTGTTGTATTGGGGAGTGAGTACTCAGTACTGTGTTGTGTTGGAGAGTGGTACTCAGTAATGTGTTGTATTGGAGAGTGGTACTCAGTAATGTGTTGTATTGGGGAGTGGTACTCAGTAATGTGTTGTATTGGATTTGCCCCAAACATAACACTTTGTATTCAGGACAAAAAGTTAATTGCCTTGCCACATTGTTTGCAGTTTTACTTTAGTGACATTATTCTGTACAGGCTTCCTTCTTTTCACTCTGTCATTTAGGTTAGTATTGTGGAGTAACTACCATGTTGTAGATCCATCCTCAGTTCTCTCCTATAACAGCCATTAAACTCTAACTGTTTTAAAATCACCATTGGCCTCATGGTGAAATCCCTGAGTGGTTTCTTTCCTCTCTGGCAACTGAGTTAGGAAGAACGCCAGTATCTTTGTAGTGACTGGGTGTATTGATGCACCATTCGAAGTGTAATTAATAACTGCACCATGCACAAGGGATATTCAATACTTTGTTTTACCCATCTACCAATAGGTGCCCTTCTTTGCGAGGCATTGGAAAACATCCCTGGTCTTTGTGGTTGAATCTGTGTTTGAAATTCACTGCTGGACTGAGGGACCTTACAGATCATTTTGGGGCACAGAGATGAGGTAGGCATTCAAAAAGTCCATGCTACTTTTTACGTGACTTGTTATTCCTGATCTTATTTAGGCTTGACATGACGCAAACTGACTGTAATACGACTGTAAAAAGAGGTGAAGGACCTAATAATGGCCTTGGTTATCACCCAAATGCCTTTGTTATAATGTAATAACAGTAAACACAAAAACGTGCGGTTTTTGACCTGTAAAAGACAGATATCGTTGCAGCTGTTTCTCCTTCATAATAAATGGGACGAGAGACAGGCGTGTGCCATGATTCCACTTCTTGGTACAGCAATCAATCAATCAATGCTAGTTAAAGGTGTTGTATGGGGGTGTAGGGAAGTGGGGCAGGACAGGACTGTGTGGGGGCGTAGGGAAGTGGGGCAGGCTAGGTAAGGGCAGGAAAGTGTGGGGGTGTAGGGAAGTGGAGCAGGACAGGAAAGTGTGGGGGTGTAGGGAAGTGGAGCAGGACAGGAAAGTGTGGGGGTGTAGGGAAGTGGAGCACAACAGGAAATGGTGGGGGTGTAGGGAAGTGGGGCAGGGTGTAGGTGTAGGGCAGGACAGGGCAGGGTGGGGGTGTAGGGAAGTGGAGCAGGACAGGAAAGTGTGGGGGTGTAGGGAAGTGGAGCAGAACAGGAAATGGTGGGGGTGTAGGGAAGTGGGGCAGGGTGTAGGTGTAGGGCAGGACAGGACAGGGTGGGGGTGTAGGGAAGTGGGGCAGGCTAGGTAAAGGCAGGACAGAACAGGGTGGGGGTGTAGGGAAGTGGGGCAGGCTAGGTAAAGGCAGGACAGGACAGGGTGGGGGTGTAGGGCAGGACAGGGCAGAGAGAGAAATACCTAATTATTTCTGAAATATTACACAAAACGATGTAGATATGACTGTCTGTGAAATACCTTCCCCAGAACATCGCTAACTCTCAGCTGTATCCACTATGCTTTGAGTAATGTAAATGTGAAAACTGGAAGCCGAGGACATACCTGAGTGGCTTTGTCCCTCATGCAGGGTTGACATGGGGCATGGCTGCTTTCCCGAGGCCAGTGACCGGTCAGATAGGGCCCAGTCAGGAGAAGATCCAGGGAGGAGGTGCGGCGGATACTGGAGCAGGAGCAGCAGGAGGGAAGGCCGGCTAGGGGAGGAGGTTTGGGTCTCTCTGTAGGGGAGAGAACATTGAGAAGAGGATGAAGAGAAAGAGTTGGCCAGATTAACTGTAGAATGTATGCTCTCGTCTGGGTAGAGTGATGGTGATCTGTCTGTTTGGATACCTGGAGTATCGGGTTAAGGGTAGAATGGATGGTGGATTCTGGTCTGTTGACATCGGAGGGTTGGAGCAGGGGTAGAGGATGCAGGACTTCTGTCTGCTGACATCGGAGGGTTGAGCTAAGGGTAGAGTGGATGGTGGATTCTGTCTGTTGACATCGAGTGCTGAGTTAAGGGTAGAATGATGGTGGATTCTGTCTGTTGACATCGGAGGGTTGGAGTTAAGGGTAGGTGAAATGGATGGTGGATTCTGTCTGCTGGACACTGAGGCTGGAGCTATGGTGGAGTGGACAGGTATCCTGTCTGTTGACATCGGAGGGTTGGAAAGTCAAGGGCAGAATGGATGGTGGATTCTGTCTGTTGACATCGGAGGGCTTGGAGTTAAGGTAGAATGGATGGTGGATTCTGTCTGTTGACATCGGAGGGTTGGAGTTAAGGGTAGAATGGATGGTGGATTCTGTCTGTTGACATCGGAGGGTTGGAGTTAAGAGTAGAATGGATGGTGGATTCTGTCTGTTGACACCGGAGGGTTGGAGTTAAGGGTAGAATGGATGGTGGATTCTGTCTGTTGACATCGGAGGGTTGGAGTTAAGGGTAGAATGGATGGTGGATTCTGTCTGTTGACATCGGAGGGTTGGAGTTAAGGGTAGAATGGATGGTGGATTCTGTCTGCATCGCTGTCTGTTGAACCGGAGGGTGAATGCCGCTGAAATGAATTATTTAAGTACAGGTACCGTAGATGTGAGCGAAATAGCTTTGAGTAGCAGTAGAAGTATTGTTGTTCGTTAGTTTAGTCCAGTTAGGGGAGGAAAGTATACATTTAAAAAATTTAAAGGATGATTTGAAATTACGCAAACAATTAAATTCATAGAACGACAATGTTTCTGCAATATTAAAGCTGATCTACCCCACCACACACAAAACATAAATACAAATAAATGGCCCCCTTCCTAGTTGGTCCTCAGACAGAGGTTTTTAAAATTTATTTTTTATTTAACTAGGCACGTCAGTTAAGAACACATTCTTATTTACAATGATGGCCTACCGGGGAACAGTGGGTTAACTGCCTGTTCAGGGGCAGAACCACAGACATTGTCAGCTCGGAGATTCGATCTGGCAACCTTTCAGTTATGGCCCAACACTCTAACCACTAGGCGACAGTGTGTTTGTGTATATATTTCCCATTTGAGTCCATAAGTAGTACAGTCTGTGTTTGTGTATATATGATCTGCTGGCTTTTCTGCAGGGCTGGCCAGCTCTCTAATGGGTTGTTCTCTGTCACCTGTCACACGAAAAAATCAAGTTTATCCAACTCTAAATCTATCTTTCGTAAAAACATGGTGAAAATGTGTGGGCTCATCTCCTCATCTCTCTCTCTCCTACTGTTCTCTTCTCCCCTCCCATCTCTCCTACTGTTCTCATCTCCCCTCATCTCTCTCCCCATCTCAACTGTTCTCTCCCCTCCCCATCTCCCCTGTCTCCTTCTCTCCCCTCCCATCTCTCCTACTGTTCTCTCCCCTCCCCATCTCTCCTGCTGTTCTCTCCTCCCCATCTCTCCTACTGTTCTCTCCCCTCCCCATCTCTCCTACTGTTCTCTCCCCTCCCCATCTCTCATGCTGTTCTCTCCCCTCCCCATCTCCCTGCTGCTCCTTCTCCTCCCCATCTCTCCTGCTGTTCTCTCCTCCTCATCTCTCCCACTGCTCCCTCCCCCCCATCTCTCCTGCTGTTCTCTCTCCTCCCATCTCCCTGCTGTTCTCTCCTCCCATCTCCCGCTGTTCTCTCCTCCCCATCTCTCCTGTTGTTCTCCCTCCCCATCTCTCCTGCTGTTCTCTCCCCTCCCCATCTCTCCTACTGTTCTCTCCCCCTCCCCATCTCTCCTACTGTTCTCTCCTCCCCATCTCTCCTGCTGTTCTCTCCCCTCCCCATCTCTCCTGCTGTTCTCTCCCCCTCCCCATCTCTCCTGCTGTTCTCTCCTCCCCATCTCTCCTACTGTTCTCTCCCCTCCCCATCTCCCCTGCTGTTCTCTCCCCCTCCCCATCTCCCCTGCTGTTCTCTCCCCTCCCCATCTCTCCCTGCTGTTTTCTCTCTCTCTCCTGCTATTTTCCTGCTGTTCTCTCCCCCTCCCCATCTCTCCTGCTGTTCTCTCCCCCTCCCCATCTCCCCTGCTGTTCTCTCCCCCTCCCCATCTCTCCTGCTGTTTTCTCTCTCTCTCCTGCTATTTTCCTGCTGTTCTCTCCCCCTCCCCATCTCTCCTGCTGTTCTCTCCCCCTCCCCCATCTCCTCCTGCTGTTCTCTCCCCTCCCCATCTCCCCTGCTGTTCTCTCCCCTCCCCATCTCTCCTGCTGTTCTCTCCCCTCCTCATCTCTCCTTCTGTTCTCTCCCCCTCCCCATCTCTCCTGCTGTTCTCTCCCCTCCCCATCTCCCCTGCTGTTCTCTCCCCCTCCCCATCTCCCCTGCTGTTCTCTCCCCTCCCCATCTCTCCTGCTGTTCTCTCCCCCTCCCCATCTCTCCTGCTGTTCTCTCCCCCTCCCCATCTCTCCTACTGTTCTCTCTCCCCTCCCCATCTCTCCTACTGTTCTCTCCCCCTCCCCATCTCTCCTGCTGTTCTCTCCCCTCCCCATCTCTCCTGCTGTTCTCTCCCTCCCCATCTCTCCTGCTGTTCTCTCCCCCATCTCTCCTACTGTTCTCTCCTCCCCATCTCCCCTGCTGTTCTCTCCCCTCCCCATCTCCCCTGCTGTTCTCTCCCCTCCCCATCTCTCCTGCTGTTTTCTCTCTCTCTCCTGCTATTTTCCTGCTGTTCTCTCCCCCTCCCCATCTCTCCTGCTGTTCTCTCCCGCTCCCCATCTCTCCTGCTGTTTTCTCTCTCTCTCCTGCTATTTTCCTGCTGTTCTCTCCCCCTCCCCATCTCTCCTGCTGTTCTCTCCCCCTCCTCATCTCTCCTACTGTTCTCTCCCCTCCCCATCTCCTCTGCTGTTCTCTCCCCCTCCCCATCTCTCCCTGCTGTTCTCTCCCCCTCCCCATCTCCCCTGCTGTTCTCTCCCCCTCCCCATCTCCCCTACTGTTCTCTCCCCCTCCCCATCTCCCCTGCTGTTCTCTCCCCCTCCCCATCTCTCCTGCTGTTCTCTCCCCCTCCCCATCTCTCCTGCTGTTCTCTCCCCCCTCCCCTGCTGTTCTCTCCCCCTCCCCATCTCTCCTACTGTTCTCTCCCCTCCCCATCTCCTCCTGCTGTTCTCTCCCCTCCCCATCTCCCCTGCTGTTCTCTCCCCCTCCCCATCTCTCCTGCTGTTCTCTCCCCCTCCCCATCTCTCCTACTGTTCTCTCCCCCTCCCCATCTCCTCTGCTGTTCTCTCCCCCTCCCCATCTCCCCTGCTGTTCTCTCCTCCCCATCTCTCCTGCTGTTCTCTCCTCCCCATCTCTCCTGCTGTTCTCTCCCCCTCCCCATCTCCCCTGCTGTTCTCTCCCTCCCCATCTCTCCTACTGTTCTCTCCCCCTCCCCATCTCCTCTGCTGTTCTCTCCTCCCCATCTCCCCTGCTGTTCTCTCCTCCCCCATCTCCTCTGCTGTTCTCTCCCCTCCCATCTCCCTGCTTTTCTCTCCCCCTCCCCATCTCTCCTGCTGTTCTCTCCCTCCCCATCTCTCCTACTGTTCTCTCCTCCCCATCTCCTCTGCTGTTCTCTCCCCTCCCCATCTCCCCTGCTGTTCTCTCCCCTCCCCATCTCTCCTGCTGTTCTCTCCCCTCCCCATCTCTCCTGCTGTTCTCTCCTCCCCATCTCTCCTGCTGTTCTCTCCTCCCCATCTCCCCTGCTGTTCTCTCCCCCTCCCCATCTCCCCTGCTGTTCTCTCCCCCTCCCCATCTCTCCTGCTGTTCTCTCCCCTCCCCATCTCCCCTGCTGTTCTCTCCCCCTCCCCATCTCTCCTGCTGTTCTCTCCCCTCCCCATCTCTCCTGCTGTTCTATCCCCCTCCCCATCTCCCCTGCTGTTCTCTCCCCCTCCCCATCTCTCCTGCTGTTCTCTCCCCCTCCCCATCTCCCCTGCTGTTCTCTCCCCCTCCCCATCTCTCCTACTGTTCTCTCCCCTCCCCATCTCTCCTGCTGTTCTCTCCCCTCCCCATCTCTCCTGCTGTTCTCTCCCCCTCCCCATCTCTCCTACTGTTCTCTCCCCCTCCCCATCTCCCCTGCTGTTCTCTCCTCCCCATCTCTCCTACTGTTCTCTCCCCTCCCCATCTCTCCTACTGTTCTCTCCCCCTCCCCATCTCTCCTGCTGTTCTCTCCCCCTCCCCATCTCCCCTACTGTTCTCTCCCCTCCCCATCTCCCCTGCTGTTCTCTCCCCTCCCCATCTCTCCTGCTGTTCTCTCCCCTCCCCATCTCCCCTGCTGTTCTCTCCCCCTCCCCATCTCTCCTGCTGTTCTCTCCCCCTCCCCATCTCTCCTGCTGTTCTCTCCCCCTCCCATCTCTCCTACTGTTCTCTCCCCTCCCCATCTCTCCTGCTGTTCTCTCCCCCTCCCCATCTCTCCTGCTGTTCTCTCCCCCTCCCCATCTCCCCTGCTGTTCTCTCCCCTCCCCATCTCTCCTACTGTTCTCTCCCCTCCCCATCTCCCCTGCTGTTCTCTCCCTCCCCATCTCTCCTACTGTTCTCTCTCCCCTCTCCCCATCTCTCCTACTGTTCTCTCCCCTCCCCATCTCTCCTGCTGTTCTCTCCCCTCCCCATCTCTCCTGCTGTTCTCTCCCCCTCCCCATCTCCCCTGCTGTTCTCTCCCTCCCCATCTCTCCTACTGTTCTCTCCCCTCCCCATCTCCCCTGCTGTTCTCTCCCTCCCCATCTCTCCTACTGTTCTC
>NW_027014937.1:0-12509 GCF_036934945.1 Oncorhynchus masou masou | reverse complement strand
CATGTCTCCCTCTTGTCCCTCTGCAGCAGACATACTGTATGGTGAGCAATGTTTTCATCATGTCTCCCTCTTGTCCCTCTGCAGCAGACATACTGTATGGTGAGTAATGTTTTGACCATGTCTCCCTCTTGTCCCTCTGCAGCAGACATACTGTATGGTGAGCAATGTTTTCATCATGTCTCCCTCTTGTCCCTCTGCAGCAGACATACTGTATGGTGAGTATTGTTTTGACCATGTCTTCCTCTTGTCCCTCAGCAGCAGACATACTGTATGGTGAGCAATGTTTTGACCATGTCTCCCTCTTGTCCCTCTGCAGCAGACATACTGTATGTTGAGCAATGTTTTCACCATGTCTCCCTCTTGTCCCTCTGCAGCAGACATACTGTATGGTGAGCAATGTTTTGACCATGTGTCCCTCTGCAGCAAACATACTGTATGGTGAGTAATGTTTTGAACATGTGTCCCTCTGCAGCAGACATACTGTATGGTGAGCAATGTTTTGACCATGTGTCCCTCTGCAGCAGACATACTGTATGGTGAGCAATGTTTTGACCATGTGTCCCTCTGCAGCAGACATACTGTATGGTGGGCAATGTTTTCACCATGTCTCCCTCTTGTCCCTCTGCAGCAGACATACTGTATGGTGAGCAATGTTTTGACCATGTGTCCCTCTGCAGCAGACATACTATATGGTGAGCAATGTTTTCACCATGTGTCCCTATGCAGCAGACATACTGTATGGTGAGCAATGTTTTGACCATGTCTCCCTCTTGTCCCTCTGCAGCAGACATACTGTATGGTGAGCAATGTTTTCACCATGTCTCCCTCTTGTCCCTCTGCAGCAGACATACTGTATGGTGAGCAATGTTTTGACCATGTGTCCCTCTGCAGCAGACATACTGTATGGTGAGCAATGTTTTGACCATGTCTCCCTCTTGTCCCTCTGCAGCAGACATACTGTATGATGAGCAATGTTTTCACCATGTCTCCCTCTTGTCCCACTGCAGCAGACATACTGTATGGTGAGCAATGTTTTCACCACATATCCCTCTTGTCCCTCTGCAGCAGACATACTGTATGGTGAGCAATGTTTTCACCATGTCTCCCTCTTGTCCCTCTGCAGCAGACATACTGTATGGTGAGTAATGTTTTCACCATGTCTCCCTCTTGTCCCTCTGCAGCAGACATACTGTATGGTGAGCAATGTTTTGACCATGTGTCCCTCTGCAGCAGACATACTGTATGGTGAGCAATGTTTTCACCATATCTCCCTCTTGTCCCGTTGCAGCAGACATACTGTATGGTGAGCAATGTTTTCACCATGTGTCCCTATGCAGCAGACATACTGTATGGTGAGCAATGTTTTGACCATGTCTCCCTCTTGTCCCTCTGCAGCAGACATACTGTATGGTGAGCAATGTTTTGACCATGTGTCCCTCGTCCCTCTGCAGCAGACATACTGTATGGTGAGCAATGTTTTCACCATGTCTCCCTCTTGTCCCTCTGCAGCAGACATACTGTATGGTGAGCAATGTTTTCACCATGTCTCCCTCTTGTCCCTCTGCAGCAGGCATACTGTATGGTGAGCAATGTTTTTACCATGTCTCCCACTTGTCCCTCTGCAGCAGACATACTGTATGGTGAGCAATATTTTCACCATGTCTCCCTCTTGTCCCTCTGTAGCAGACATACTGTATGGTGAGCAATGTTTTGACCATGGAATTGCAATAAAATTGCAACATTGAATCGCTATACATATAGAATCGTGAGAATAGCAATAGATATCGTATCAGCACGTAAGCTTTGTGATAATATCGTATTGTGCCTCCTGTCAGACCCAATAATATGTGACCCGTACATGATACAGACAACATCTGGGTGTCATTATACTCCTTATAGTGTCCTCTATCATATGGAATGTGTCTACATTCTGAAATATACATTTTCACATTGATTTATTCAACATTCAAAATGTGAATATCTCAAAACTCCCGCTGGTGTAGAACCGCCCTATAGTGCCACTGTACCACATAGACAAGAGAATGTGACGCCAGTTGTCATCCTCCTATCCAGAATAGATAAAAAGGAAATATAACGCTGTGTGTTTGGTTGTTGTTTTCAGTGCCAGGAAAGGCAATACTCTGCGTTTAATACTCCCTTTCTCTTTCTCCCTCCCCCTCTGCCATTATCTGCGGTGTATAAACTTGGGTCCAAGAATTTCATGGTTTGGCCCAAAAAGATAGGTACACTCCCCCTACTGTTATTATAAAGTAGCAAAGGGCACATTCTGATTGTGTACATGAATATGTGTGTGTGCGCAGCCTGCGTACGTGTGTGTGTGTGTGTGTGCAGCCTGCGTACGTGTGTGTGTGTGTGTGTGTGTGTGTGTGTGTGTGTGTGTGTGTGTGTGTGTGTGTGTGTGTGTGTGTGTGTGTGTGTGTGTGTGCAGCCTGCGTACGTGTTTGTGTGTGTGTGTGTTTGTGCACAGCCTGCGTACGTGTTTGCATGTGTGTGTGTGTGTTTGTGTGTGTGTGTGTTTGTGCACAGCCTGCGTACGTGTTTGTGTGTGTGTTTGTGTGTGTGTGTGTTTGTGCACAGCCTGCGTACGTGTTTGTGTGTGTGTGTGTGTTTGTGTGTGTGTTTGTGCACAGCCTGCGTACGTGTTTGCATGTGTGTGTGTACTCTTTGTGGACATTCTTCCATGATAACTCCTGGAGCAACGCACATGTTCCACTCCGTTTTGTCAGAACCTTATTCTCAGATTTAGGAAACACATGCAGGTATAGATATATAGATCACCCGAGGATCTCATTTAAACTGACTGACAGATCCAAGTGATCTTATTGAAGATATATATGTTTTATAATGTCGACTGGGCTATTTGCATAGTACTCAGTTCTACAGTGTTTTATGGCAACATTTTATACATCACATTCTATTGCATCGTATCATAGGACCATAAAATGGCATAAATTAAGACGACAGGTTCTTGGACATAGAAAGAACGAAACTGTCAGTGATGTCTGACCATTACTCTCATACTGGAGAATAGAGGGAGAAAACCCAGAAGGAATTTTCCACAAAACAAACTGATCAATCCTTTCTGTTGGCATGAACACTTGACTTGACCCTCTGCTGTTGAACTCAGCCAGTTCTGTTCTCCTGGATTTAACATAACGTTTGGTGTGCCCATCTTGTTCTCCATATGTCCATGAGTTATTTATGAGGCTGTGGATCAAAGTTGTGGCAACTTTGTTCTTCTCCTCGCTATGTATTTGAAACATGTGCACGACACACACACACACACACACACACACACACACACACACACACACACACACACACACACACACACACACACACACACACACACACACACACACACACACACACACACACACACACACACACACACACATTCCAGGCCCACATAGCTTCTCTTGGTGGAGTGAAGATCTTACTTTGGGTTACTTCAACATATTTGCATTGAAGTGATTTTATGGTAGAGCCAGGAGAGTGTGTTTTCTTTGTTCTGTCTAAACACACATTCCTGCAGGACTATTTGATTTGTTCTGTCTGAACACACACACACCCTGCAGGACTATTTGATTTGTTCTGTCTAGACACACACCCTGCAGGACTATTTGATTTGTTCTGTCTGAACACACACACACCCTGCAGGACTATTTGATTTGTTCTGTCTAAACACACACACACCCTGCAGGACTATTTGATTTGTTCTGTCTGAACACACACACACCCTGCAGGACTATTTGATTTGTTCTGTCTGAACACACATTCCTGCAGGACTATTTGATTTGTTCTGTCTAGACACACACTCACCCTGCAGGACTATTTGATTTGTTCTGTCTAGACACACACACACACACCCTGCAGGACTATTTGATTTGTTCTGTCTAAACACACACTCACCCTGCAGGACTATTTGATTTGTTCTGTCTAAACACACACACACCCTGCAGGACTATTTGATTTGTTCTGTCTGAACACACACACACCCTGCAGGACTATTTGATTTGTTCTGTCTAAACACACACACATTCCTGCAGGACTATTTGATTTGTTCTGTCTAAACACACACACACACCCTGCAGGACTATTTGATTTGTTCTGTCTAAACACACACACACCCTGCAGGACTATTTGATTTGTTCTGTCGAAATATTTATGTTACCTCGGCCAGATGGCCAAACGCTCCACAATGTGTGTGTGCACGTGCGTACATACATGGTTGTCCTGATTACTGCTGATAAACCAGCTTCATCAGTGACATGGGCTCCATAGTCTGACTCTAAAGGGCCTTCATCTCTCTCTCTGTGGGGTTGGGTTTTCGTCATCAGTTGGACAATAAACTGAAGAGCAGCACTGGGGATGTTTGGTTCAAACTCTCTCTACTATGAGCTACAGAGTCAAGATTAACATGTATGCCTCAAATAAAGACAAGTACAGTGTGTGTTATTGCCCACCCATTATCCTATAACACCGTGACCCTACACACACACACATCATCATCTCCTAATGCTGTCATCCATGCAGGGTTCAGGGATAGACACTGATTCAAGGAGCTGTGATAGCACACTGTTTTCCAAACATCAGGGGTGTATTTATTGCGGAAATTGTTTACCGTTTAAGAACCCAACGTAAGCAAACAGAACAAAACAAGAGTTTCTATAGTACAAATTCAGGTAGGTCCCTCCTGGTTTCGTCCCGTTTAAGAAATGTTTTGCAACAGAATCGCGGAATGAATACATCCCACAACTCATCACTGTCACCGTTGTTGAGAATTACAGCAAAGACAGGGAGGATTGGGGAGAGGGACAGAGGTATAGAGGGACAGAGGAACAGATGTCAAGGTATAGAGGGACAGGGGTATAGAGGGACAGAGGTATAGAGGGACAGAGGAACAGATGTCGAGGTATAGAGGGACAGAGGTATATAGGTATAGGGGCATAGAGGGACAGATGCATAGGTGTATAGAGGGACAGATGTATAGAGGGACAGATGCATAGATGTATAGAGGGATATAGGGACAGATGCATTGGTGTATAGAGGGATAGAGGGACAGATGCATAGGTGTTTAGAGGTATAGAGTGACAGATGTATAGAGGCATAGAGGGACAGATGTATAGGTGTATAGAGGGACAGGTGTATAGAGGTATAGATATGTAGAGTTATTGTGGGACAGATGTATTGAGGGACAGATGTATAGAGGGATAGAGGAACATAGGTATATAGGGACAGAGGTATATAGGGACAGAGGTATATAGGGACAGAGGGACAGATGCATAGGTGTATAGAGGGACAGATGCATAGGTGTATAGAGGGAAAGGTGTATAGAGGTATAGATGTGTAGAGGTATTGTGGGACAGATGTATTGAGGGACAGAGGTATATAGGGACAGAGGTATATAGGGACAGAGGTATATAGGGACAGAGGGACAGATGCATAGGTGTATAGAGGGACAGGTGTATAGAGGTATAGATGTGTAGAGGTATTGTGGGACAGATGTATTGAGGGACAAATGTATAGAGGGACAGATGGACAGACATGTAGAGGTATAGAGGGACAGGTGTATAGAGGGCTAGAGGAACAGATGTATAGAGGGCTAGGGGGGCAGATGTATAGAGGGCTAGAGGGAACCCGGTTCCGGGTTGGAGCGAGCGGTCGCATCTACACTTCGGTCCGCAGGTAGTATAACTTTTCATTACATTTCATTATAGTACAACGGTTTGATTTGTCTAATCTTAGCAATTTCTTCTTAGCTAGCTACATAGCCGTCTTTGTATCAAAGATAATTGCGTAATTATCGTATTTCGTCGTCCCAACGTAGTCTACACTGCTTTCTGCCCAGCAGCTAGCTAACGTCCACTAGCACAGCAGCTAGCTAACGTCCACTAGCACTGTATAAACTATTACACTCAACGACTCGATTAGTGTAGTGTTAGCTAGCTACATAGTTGTCTTTGCTGTCTTCGTATCCAAGGTAATTGTGTAGTTTAGAGTGTGTAGACTTAGAGTGATTATCTTAATTTACCGAGGTTAGCTAGCCAGCTATTTGTCGTCCTTAACGTAGGAGTCACTGCTAGCTAGCTAGCCAACAGCTAGCCAACGTCTTCCGAATTGAACTTCAACAACCCGGTCAACATTCCGCCTCGCTCCACAGGTAGTATCACATTTTCATTTCACTTCATTACAGTACAACGGTTTGATTTGTTTGATCGTAGCTAGCTAGCTACATAGCCGTCTTTGTATCTAAGACAATTGTGTAGTCTGGAGCGATTTTCTAGGTTAGCTAGCCAGCTATTGTCGTTCTTTTAACGTAACGTTACGTAATCAACACTGCTAGCTAGCCAGCTAGCCCCCGAATAGCAGCACTGTAGAAACTATTACACTCGACGGAACGACTTGATTAGTGTAGTGTCAACAACGTAGCCACTGCCAGCTAGCCTACTCCAGCAGTACTGTATCATTTCAATCATTTTAGTCAATAAGATTCTTGCTACGTAAGCTTAACGTTCTGAACATTCGATAAGTGTAGTCCACTTGTCCATTCCAATCTCCTTTGCATTAGCGTAGCCTCTTCTGTAGCCTGTCAACTATGTGTCTATCTATCCCTGTTCTCTCCTCTCTGCACAGACCATACAAACGCTCCACACCGCGTGGCCGCGGCTCACCTAATCTGGTGGTCCCAGCGCGCACGATCCCGTGGAGTTCCAGAGTCTCCGGTAGCCTCTGGAACTGCCGATCTGCGGCCAACAAGGCAGAGTTCATCTCAGCCTATGCCTCCTCCAGTCCCTCGACTACTTGGCACTGAGCGGAAACATGGATCACCACAGACAACACCCTGCCTCCTACTGCTCTCTCTTAATCAGCCCCGTGTTCTCGCACACCCCGAGCTTCCTGGTCAGCGGGGTGGTGGCACCGGGATCCTCATCTCTCCCAAGTGGTCATTCTCTCTTTCTCCTTACATCTGTCTGGCCTCCTTTGAATTCCATGTGTCACAGTTACCAGCCCTTTCCAAACGCATCCTTATCATTTATGTCGCCCTCCAGGTTCCCTCGGAGAGTTCATCAATGAGCTTGATGCCTTGATAAGCTCCTTTCCTGAGGACGGCTCACCTCTCACAGTCCTGGGCGACTTTAACCTCCCCACGTCTACCTTTGACTCATTCCTCTCTGCCTCCTTCTTTCCACTCCTCTCCTCTTTTGACCTCACCCTCTCACCTTCCCCCCTACTCACAAGGCAGGCAATACGCTCGACCTCATCTTTACTAGATGCTGTTCTTCCACTAACCTCATTGCAACTCCCTCCAAGTCTCCGACCACTACCTTGTATCCTTTTCCCTCTCGCTCTCATCCAACACTTCCCACACTGCCCCTACTCGGATGGTATCGCAGCCGTCCCAACCTTCGCTCTCTCTCCCCGCTACTCTCTCCTCTTCCATCCTATCATCTCTTCCCTCTGCTCATACCTTCTCCAACCTATCTCCTGATTCTGCCTCCTCAACCCTCCTCTCTTCCCTTTCTGCATCCTTTGACTCTCTATGTCCCCTATCCTCCAGGCCAGCCCGGTCCTCCCTCCCGCTCCGTGGCTCAGCCAGCAGCTCCTGCGAGGCTCACAGAACAGTATCTGGTGTGACGGAAATGGAGGAAAACTGCGCCTCCCTGCGGACCTGGCATCCTTTCACTCCCTCCTCTCTACATTTCCTCCTCTGTCTCTGCTACTAAGCCACTTTCTTCCTCTAAATTCCAAGCATCTGCCTCTAACCCTAAAGCTCTTTGCCACCTTCTCCTCCCTCCTGAATCCTCCTCCCCTCCCCCCCTCTGCAGATGGCTTCGTCAACCATTTTGAAAAAGAAGGTCGACGACATCCGATCCTGCGTTGCTAAGTCAAAGCGACACCGCTGGTTCTGCTCACACTGCCCTACCCTGTGCTCTGACCTCTTTCTCCCCTCTCTCCAGATGAAATCTCGCTTCTTGTGACGGCCGGCCGCCCAACAACCTGCCCGCTTGACCCTATCCCCTCCTCTCTTCTCCAGACCATTTCCGGAGACAGCTTCTCCTTACCTCACCTCGCTCATCAACTCATCCCTGACCGCTGGCTCACGTCCCTTCCGTCTTCAAGAAAGCGAAGTTGCACCCCTTCTGAAAAAACCTACACTCGATCCCTCCGATGTCAACAACTACAGACCAGTATCCCTTCTTTCTTTTCTCTCAAAACTCTTGAACGTGCCGTCCTTGGCCAGCTCTCCCGCTATCTCTCTCAGAATGACCTTCTTGATCCAAATCAGTCAGGTTTCAAGACTAGTCATTCAACTGAGACTGCTCTTCTCTGTATCACGGAGCGCTCCGCACTGCTAAAGCTAACTCTCTCTCCTCTGCTCTCATCCTTCTAGACCTATCGGCTGCCTTCGACACTGTGAACCATCAGATCCTCCTCTCCACCCTCTCCGAGTTGGGCATCTCGGTGCGGCCCACGCTTGGATTGCGTCTACCTGACAGGTGCTCCTACCAGGTGGCGTGCGAGAATCTGTCTCCTCGCCACGCGCTCTCACCACCGGTGTCCCCCAGGGCTCTGTTCTAGGCCCTCTCCTATTCTCGCTATACACCAAGTCACTTGGCTCTGTCATAACCTCATGGTCTCTCCTATCATTGCTATGCAGACGACACACAATTAATCTTCTCCTTTCCCCCTTCTGATGACCAGGTGGCGAATCGCATCTCTGCATGTCTGGCAGACATATCAGTGTGGATGACGGATCACCACCTCAAGCTGAACCTCGGCAAGACGGAGCTGCTCTTCCTCCCGGGGAAGGACTGCCCGTTCCATGATCTCGCCATCACGGTTGACAACTCCATTGTTTCCTCCTCCCAGAGCGCTAAGAACCTTGGCGTGATCCTGGACAACACCCTGTCGTTCTCAACTAACATCAAGGCGGTGGCCCGTTCCTGTAGGTTCATGCTCTACAACATCCGCAGAGTACGCCCCTGCCTCACACAGGAAGCGGCGCAGGTCCTAATCCAGGCACTTGTCATCTCCCGTCTGGATTACTGCAACTCGCTGTTGGCTGGGCTCCCTGCCTGTGCCATTAAACCCCTACAACTCATCCAGAACGCCGCAGCCCGTCTGGTGTTCAACCTTCCCAAGTTCTCTCACGTCACCCCGCTCCTCCGCTCTCTCCACTGGCTTCCAGTTGAAGCTCGCATCCGCTACAAGACCATGGTGCTTGCCTACGGAGCTGTGA
This sequence comes from Oncorhynchus masou masou, assembly GCF_036934945.1. Taxonomy (NCBI): domain Eukaryota; kingdom Metazoa; phylum Chordata; class Actinopteri; order Salmoniformes; family Salmonidae; genus Oncorhynchus; species Oncorhynchus masou. Next base: position 3,244 of record NW_027014937.1, on the reverse strand, counting down.
GGGGAACGGCACCGCAGTACACCCAAACAAGGGCACTGCGTTCATCCACCTCTGGCCTGCTCGCCTCCCTACCACTGAGGAAGTACAGTTCCCGCTCAGCCCAGTCAAAACTGTTCGCTGCTCTGGCCCCCCAATGGTGGAACAAACTCCCTCACGACGCCAGGACAGCGGAGTCAATCACCACCTTCCGGAGACACCTGAAACCCCACCTCTTCAAGGAATACCTAGGATAGGATAAAGCAATCCTTCTCACCCCCCCCCTTAAATGATTTAGATGCACTATTGTAAAGTGGCTGTTCCACTGATGTCAGAAGGTGAATTCACCAATTTGTAAAAGTCGCTCTGGATAAGAGCGTCTGCTAAATGACTTAAATGTAAATGTAATAGATGTGTAGAGGGATAGATTTGTAGAGGTATTGAGGGACATATGTGTAGAGGGCTAGATGTATAGAGGGCTAGAGGGCAGATGTATAGAGGGCTAGAGGGATAGATGTATAGAGGGACAGATGTGTAGAGGCTAGAGGGACAGATGTATAAGACAGATGTGTAGAGGTAGAGGGGGACAGATGAATAATAGAGGGCTAGAGGACAGATGTATTGAGGAACAGATGCATAGAGGGACAGATGTATTGGGGACAGATATTGAGTGACAGATGTGTAGAGGTAGAGGGGGACAGATGTATTGAGGACAGATGAATAGAGGGGCTAGAGGGACAGATGTGTAGAGGGCTAGATGTATTGAGGGATAGAGGGACAGATGAATAGAGGGACAGATGTATAGAGGGACAGATGTATAGAGGGACAGATGTATAGAGGGACAGATTGTCTTTTTTCTTCTTTTTTTAAACTAGCCAAGTCAGTTTAGAACAAATTCTTATTACAATGACAGACTAACAGTGAACAGTGGGTTAACTGCCTTGTTCAGTGGCAGAATGACAGATTTGAACCTCGACAGCTCGGGGATTCGATGCAGCAACCTTTCAGTTACTTGCCCAACACTCTAACCACTAGGTTACCGGCCGTCTTTCACGCGTAATGTAACATGCGTGACACTGCATTGGCCCATAGGGACATTCCCAAGTCAAATCAGCATTTGTGTGTGTGTGTGTGAGTGAGAGAGGGCAGGGATACGGCTCAGAGAGAAAGGGCAGGGAAACGGCTCAGAGAGGGGGCAGGGAAACGGCTCAGAGAGAGGGCAGGAAACGGCTCAGAGAGAGAGGGCAGGGAAACGGCTCAGAGAGAGAGGCAGGGATACGGCCTCGAGAGAAAGGCAGGGAAACGGCTGCAGAGAGGGTGGCGGAAACGGCTCAGAGAGAGGGCAGGGAAACGGCTCAGAGAGAGGGCAGGGAAAGCGGCTCAGAGAGAGGGCAGGGATACGGCTCAGAGAGGGCAGAAGCGGCTCAGAGAGAGAGGGCAGAGGGGAAACGGCTCAGAGAGGGCAGGAAACGGCTCAGAGAGAGAGGGCAGGAAACGGCTCCAGAGAGAGGGGGGCGGGAAACGGCTCAGAGAGGAGAGGGTGGAAACGGCTCAGAGAGAGAGGGCAGGAAACGGCTCAGAGAGAGGGCAGGGATACGGCTCAGAGAGGGCAGAGAGCAGCTCAGAGAGAAAGGGCAGGGAAACAGCTCAGAGAGAAAGGGCAGGGAAACAGCTCAGAGAGAGAGGGCAGGGGAAACAGCTCAGAGAGAGGGCAGGGCAGAGCGGCTCCAGAGAGAGGGCAGGGAAGCGGCTCAGAGAAGAGGGCAGGGAAACGGTCTCAGAGAGAGAGGGGCAGGGGAAACGGCTCAGAGAGAGAGGGCGGGAAACAGCTCAGAGGAGGGCAGGAAACGAGACAGAGAGGGCAGGAAACGGCTCAGAGAGAGGGCAGGGAAACGGCTCGGAGAGAGGGCAGGGAAACGGCTCAGAGAGAGAGGGCAGGGAAGCGGCTCAGAGAGAGGGCAGGGAAACGGCTCAGAGGGAGAGGGCAGGGAAACGGCTCAGAGAGGGCAGGGAAACGGCTCAGAGAGAGGGCAGGGAAACGGCTCAGAGAGAGGGCAGGAAACGGCTCAGAGAGAGAGGGAGGGAACGGCTCAGAGAGAGGGCAGGGAAACAGCTCAGAGAGAGGGCAGGAAACAGCTCAGAGAGAGGGCAGGGAAACAGCTCAGAGAGGAGGGGAAACAGCTCAGAGAGAGGGGCAGGAAACGGCTCAGAGAGAGGGAGGGAAACAGCTCAGAGTGAGAGGGCAGGGAAACAGCTCAGAGAGAGAGGCAGTGGGAAACAGCTCAGAGAGAGAGGGCAGGGAAACAGCTCAGAGAGAGAGGGCAGGGAAACAGCTCAGAGAGAGAGGGCAGGGAAACAGCTCAGAGAGAGAGGGCAGGGAAACAGCTCAGAGAGAGAGGGCAGGGAAACAGCTCCAGAGAGAGAGGGCAGAGAGTAGCTCAGAGTGAGAGGGCAGGGAAACAGCTCAGAGAGAGAGGGCAGGGAAACAGCTCAGAGTGAGAGGGCAGGGAAACAGCTCAGAGAGAGAGGGCAGGGAAACAGCTCAGAGAGAGAGGGCAGGGAAACAGCTCAGAGAGAGAGGGCAGGGAAACAGCTCAGAGAGAGGGCAGGGAAACAGCTCAGAGAGAGAGGGCAGGGAAACAGCTCAGAGAGAGGGCAGGGAAACAGCTCAGAGAGAGAGGAGGAACAGCAGGGAGAGGGCAGGGAAACAGCTCAGAGAGAGGGCAGGGAAACAGCTCAGAGGAGAGGGCAGGGAAACAGCTCAGAGAGAGGGCAGGAAACAGCTCAGAGAGAGAGGGCAGGAAACAGCTCAGAGAGAGGGCAGGGAAACAGCTCAGAGAAAGGGGGCAGGAAACAGCTCAGAGAGAGGGGGGGAAAGAGGGAAAGGAGGGCAGGGAAACAGCTCAGAGAGAGGGCAGGGAAACAGCTCAGAGAGAGAGGGCAGGGAAACAGCTCAGAGAGAGACAGGGAGACAGCTCAGAGAGGGCAGGGAAACAGCTCAGAGTGAGAGGGCAGGGAAACAGCTCAGAGAGAGAGGGCAGGGAAACAGCTCAGAGAGATAGGGCAGGGAAACAGAGAGAGAGGGAAACAGCTAGAGTAGAGGGCAGGAGCAGGAAACAGCTCAGAGAGAGAGGGCAGGGAAACAGCTCAGAGAGAGGGCAGGGAAACAGCTCAGAGAGAGAGGAAACGGCTCAGAAGGGCAGGGAAACAGCTCAGAGAGGGCAGGAAACAGCTCAGAGTGAGAGGCAGGGAAACAGCTCAGAGAGAG
>NW_027014936.1:0-12509 GCF_036934945.1 Oncorhynchus masou masou | reverse complement strand
TGTATGTATGTATTTGCGACCTTTTGCCACATTTCAGGCTTCAAACATAAAGATATAAAACAATTTTTTTGTGAAGAATCAACAACAAGTGGGACACAATCATGAAGTGGAACGACATTTATTGGATACTTCAAACTTTTTTAACAATTCAAAAACTGAAAAATTGGGCGTGCAAAATTATTCAGCCCCCTTCCAATTTGTAAGTCGCTCTGGATAAGAGCGTCTGCTAAATGACTTAAATGTAAATGTAAATGTTAAGTTAATACTTTGTAGCGCCACCTTTTGCTGCGATTACAGCTGTAAGTTGCTTGGGGTATGTCTCTATCAGTTTTGCACATCGAGAGACTGACATTTTTTTCCATTCCTCCTTGCAAAACAGCTCGAGCTCAGTGAGGTTGGATGGAGAGCATTTGTTAACAGCAGTTTTCAGTTCTTTCCACAGATTCTCGATTGGATTCAGGTCTGGACTTTGACTTGGCCATTCTAACACCTGGATATGTTAATTTTTGAACCATTCCATTGTAGATTTTGCTTTATGTTTTGGATCATTGTCTTGTTGGAAGACAAATCTCCGTCCCAGTCTCAGGTCTTTTGCAGACTCCATCAGGTTTTCTTCCAGAATTGTCATGTTTGGCTCCATCCATCTTTTCCCATCAATTTTAACCATCTTCCCTGTCCCTGCTGAAGAAAAGCAGGCCCAAACCATGATGCTGCCACCACCATGTTTGACAGTGGGTATGGTGTGTTCAGGGTGATGAGCTGTGTTGCTTTTACGCCAAACATAACGTTTTTGCATTGTTGCCAAAAAGTTCAATTTTGGTTTCATCCTGACCAGAGCACCTTCTTCCACATGTTTGGTGTGTCTCCCAGGTGGCTTGTGGCAAACTTTAAATGACACTTTTTATGGATATCTTTAAGAAATGGCTTTCTTCTTGCCACTCTTCCATAAAGGCCAGATTTGTGCAATATACGGCTGATTTGTTATCCTATGGACAGAGTCTCCCCACCTCAGCTGTAGATCTCTGCAGTTCATCCAGAGTGATCATGGGCCTCTTGGCTGCATCTCTGTCAGTCTTCTCCTTTGTATGAGCTGAAAGTTTAGAGGGACGGCCAGGTCTTGGTAGATTTGCAGTGGTCTGATACTCCTTCCATTTCAATATTATCACTTGCACAGTGCTCCTTGGGATGTTTATAGCTTGGGAAATCTTTTTTGTATCCAATCCGGCTTTAAACTTCTTCACAACAGTATCTTGGACCTGCCTGGTGTGTTCCTTGTTCTTCATGTTGCTCTCTGTGCTTTTAACGGACCTCTGAGACTATCTGGTGGAGTGCATTTATACGGAGACTTGATTACACACAGGTGGATTGTATTTATCATCATTAGTCATTTAGGTCAACATTGGATCATTCAGAGATCCTCACTGAACTTCTGAGAGAGTTTGCTGCACTGAAAGTAAAGGGGCTGAATAATTTTGCACGCCCAATTTTTCAGTTTTTGATTTGTTAAAAAAGTTTGAAATATCCAATAAATGTCGTTCCACTTCATGGTTCAAGGGGGCCGAATACTTTCGCAAGGCACTGTATGTATGTATGTATGTATGTATGTATGTATGTATGTATGTATGTATGTATGTATGTATGTATGTATGTATGTATGTATGTATGTATGTATGTATGTATGTGTGTATGTGTAGTTGTGGAGCCACCTGCTGCATTATTTGTGCAACTGCATCTCTGTGCATATTACGTCATATATCTCATATTACGCATGATCACGCAGCATCCAGCCAAAGAGTTGCTCAACTTTGATTGGAGGTTATGTATCGTGCTCCATGCTGCGCCCAGTGTTTTCACTTTTAAAATGATACCTATACTGTATGTTAAGGCTGAAAACGATATTGTTTTATAATCACTATCGATGTTGACCTGTTATATAGATAGTGTTTCAGAGTTGTTCCCTGTATTTACAATTGTATGGACATGTACGCTAAAGGCTAGCTAGCGTCCATCCTGTACTTTCCCCTGCTAGTGAGATTAGTCACCTCGTGAAGTGTAAATGTGTTTTTATTTCACGTGAATCAGATTTCATGACAGATTTGCAGTTGCTCTGAGGTTTACACATTGTGTGTGTGTGTGTGTCTTCAGGTACGTGCTCCCAAACTGTTATGGACCAATGTTATGTGACTGTATAGGTGGAGGCCATGTGCTGCGGTGCTGTGTTATGACCACCAGATGGAGACATAAGTTGAGTGCTTCTCTGCCGTCATGTTGTTGGAGATGTCATGATACATAATTGTAAGTATGAATTTGTTCTTATTAACTGACTTGCCTAGTTAAATAAAGGTAACTGTTTTTTTTTTGTGTGTTTAAAAAAAAAAAAAAAGCTTTTCTACAACTATTATAAAAAAAAGTTGTTCAACTTTGGTGGAGATTTCATGATGAATTTTCAGTTGCTCTGAAGTTTACACCTTGTGTTGTGTTGTGTCTGCAGAAATAACCGCGGAAGAGAACAGCACTGTGTCCTTTGTCGTCCAAGCAAATGAGAACCGTTACATCCGTTACAGCAGCCACTTACCAGTGATGATGATGATGGAACTGACGGAAGAAGAAGATGGAGTCGGAGCCCTGTCCCACGTGCGAGATGATCTGTACAACACAGGGGAGAGGATCCTAAAGATTGCAGGTCACTTTCACAGGGCCCACAGTCAGCAATGATAAGCTACGGGCCTACGTGCAACAGGAGCTGGCGAATGAACTGACCCTGATATTGGATTGTCGAACCCGCTGGAACGGTCTCGGCTTTATGGTGGAGCGATATGTGCTGTGGCACAGATCAGTGTGCAAGGCTCTAATCGATGTCAATACAGGACTTCTTGTGAGTGATGGGCAGCTGAAACTTTTGCAAGAGCTAATCTCACCTCGTCTGAAAAGCTGTCAAATTGGCCGTGGAGTAACACCACTCATCGTGGCAGATGGAATCTTTCGGTCCACGCTGGATTAAGCCCCCGATCTGCCAGGAGTTACCGTCGAGACCAGATTCAGCCAGTGGATGCAAAATAACCTGGTCTTCCTCTTCAGGCATAGGCTTGCATATGTATCTAATTTATATTTTATTATTCCTATGTGTAACAGTATAGCTTCCGTCTCCTCGCCCCTACCTGGGCTCGAACCACGGACCCTCTGCACACATCTACAACTGCCTCCCGCGAAGCAGTCGCTCCACAAAACCCGCGGCCCTCGCAGAGCAAAGGGGAACAACTGCTTCAAGGTCTCAGAGCGAGTGACGTCACCAATTGAAACGCTATTAGCGCGCACCCCGCTAACTAGCTAGCCATTTCACACCGGTTACACTAGCATATAGTGTAATAAAGATGTTTTATTCCTATTATAAAAACACTCATAGTTTAGGCTATGATTATATCTTCGGTAAATCATCAGACTATGCCAGTACCTTTGTGAAAGTGATTTTGTCTTATTTAAAAAATATATATTTACAGGTACCTCCTGAATCTATCTGTTCTGAGCAAACTACAGTCTTCAGTATGCCATCGCAGCAAATGGCCTTGTCGAAGACCTGCCATTCGAGGCCAAGGAGGAAGATGCAGAGTCAGAGAGCCCTATAGACCTGTAGGAGCTGAATAAAGCCCTGTAGGAGCTAAATAAAGCCCTGTAGGACCTGAATGAAGCCCTGTAAGAGCAGGCCCCGAAAGATAGCGTTTATTATGATGATGTTAATTATTTGAATATGGTTATTATTTTAATATGTTAATTATTTGAATATGTTAATTATTTTAATATGTTAATTATTTGAATATGTTTTTATTTTAATATGTTCAGTATTTTAATATGTTCATTATTTTAATATGTTCATCATTTTATATTTAATTTTAATATTAATTATTTTAATATGTTCATTATTTTAATATGTTTATTATTTTAATATGTTAAGTATTTTAATATGTTACTTATTTTAATATGTTTATTATTTTCCAACAGAAAAAAAAGAAGACGGAGATACAAACATTGCCATTCGTTGTTGTGTTGAATGGGATGACAAATGTACAGGACAAAACAAATCAGCAACTCGCATATACAAAATTAAAAAATCCTATTGGGTGGTAGATATTATAAGAAGACCAGCGGATAGTCATTACACGCAGTGTAGTTAAAGTCATTACACGCAGTGTAGTTAAAATCATTACACGCAGTGTAGTTAAAATCATTACACGCAGTGTAGTTAAAGTCATTACACGCAGTGTAGTTAAAGTCATTACACGCAGTGTAGTTAAAGTCATTACACGCAGTGCAGTTAAAGTCATTACACGCAGTGCAGTTAAAGTCATTACACGCAGTGTAGTTAAAATCATTACACGCAGTGTAGTTAAAATCATTACACGCAGTGTAGTTAAAATCATTACACGCAGTGTAGTTAAAATCATTACACGCAGTGTAGTTAAAATCATTACACGCAGTGTAGTTAAAGTCATTACACGCAGTGTAGTTAAAATCATTACACGCAGTGTAGTTAAAGTCATTACACGCAGTGTAGTTAAAGTCATTACACGCAGTGCAGTTAAAGTCATTACACGCAGTGCAGTTAAAGTCATTACACGCAGTGTAGTTAAAGTCATTACACGCAGTGTAGTTAAAGTCATTACACGCAGTGTAGTTAAACCACAAGTACATATTAAGTGGTGTATAATACACAGTAGCAGCAGATCATCATGAAGGGGGAAGAGACCATTTAACCAATATTGGCTGACATATATATATATTTTTTTTATAAATTTGGACTTCTATTGGAGGTGTTGTATCAAATCTTCTCCATATGTATTACATTCCCTAAATCCCGTAACCAAATTTCAAAGGTAGGTACAGTCTCCAATTTCCAAAATTACAATATGAGGCTTTTGGCTAATAAAGAGAGACAGTCTTCCCTTCCTGGTAAATTCCCACCAACTGTAACCAAACATAGTGATCAATGGCTCTGGGACTATGACTCTTATCAAAGGCTTTAGATAAGTCATCAAAAAATTAGAGCCCAGTAAGCATGTAACTAAGGACATGTCCAAAATCAGTGGGTCAACGTCCTCTCATCCTGATTGCACCTCTTGCAAAGTGGTGAGGTCCCTTGGAATATTTTATGTAGTTTTAACCTTTGAGTAATGTAAACTGTGTAGGGAAGCATCTTGAAATGCACAAGGGGAGGCCAAAAACTTACAACAGGTGATCTCCATGACAACTGAACTCCCCCCCTCCTGACATGGGAGAGAAGTGATGACATGCACAAGATTCTCCAAGGATCACATTTTTATAAATAAACACTTGCCTGTGCTACAGACAGCTAGATATCTACTAATACAGAACGTGTAAAGACCCAGTGTACTGCTTTTGTGAGATTATAAAAAATGTTCTCCATAAAAAAAATATATATATATATTGTTGGTTTTTTTTGTATAGTGATTTTCCAGTATCCCTTCTTCCCGCTGCTATGCGAGGAACTGGTGTTGTTTGATGCAACAAATAAAGATCGGGACACCTCCAACAGCTGGTTAAGGCCTTCACACCATAAAGGCGACATCTCGGAGGCAGAAAGGACCTTATATCGGTGGACAGTTTGTCACCAAGCTACAAAATCCTCTGAGATCAGAGTCCATCAGCGCTCTTATGTTTTTTGAGAACGCACTTAGAGAGAAGCTACAAGTTCCCTAGCCCAATGTTGCACACTCAAATCCCCCTCATAAACATCCCAGATAGGCCATTATGTGTTACTGATAGGCTACTGTAGGCTCTTTTCACCTGTAATGTGTTTGTTATTCAAAATAATATTGTATGTAAGGGATATTCAACTTACCACCGGCCCTGGCAACCATTATTACGCACACCTGGACTTCATCATCACCTTGATCATCTTCTCTTTATTTATCCCTCTGTAGCCTCAGTCATAAGACAGTGTTGGTTTGTTTTCATGTTCAGTTCGCGTCTCCTGTTTTGGTCTCTCTTTTTTTGTACCTTGCATCAAACGCTCCTTCTGCACCTGCTTCCTACCGAGTTGGATTATTTTCCACAGAAGCATAACGTCCTATCCCTTTAAAACCATGGCTATACTTTAACACATTTGCCACTAGAAATGTGTTCAACATCCACTGAAGTACCTAGCAAGTCTAGTAGATAGCTGCAGTCGTTGCCGTGGTAAACATGCAGACTTGCTAGTTTAGTTGACCAAACTATCCGTCCTAGTTTGCTATTATGAAAGTCGAATTAAACAAAACAAATAGGGTTTTCAATTCGACTTTTGCTTTCAAAAACAGCTCAAACAAAACAAAAAAATTAAGTAATAGCCATTGAATTGCAAGTATACCGTGTAAGGCCCGAGGGGGCAGCGGTAGGGGTATATGGCCAATAAACTGTAACGACCCTGGGTTTATAAGATCGAGCCATTACAATACCAAAGCTAAGGGCTGTGCTAAGTTAGCAAACAGCAACACTAGATACTGCCTCATGAGAAGAGCCTTTGTGCATTTATAAAATGAGTTAATGAAATCTACAGATGGGTAACAACTGGTGGTATATGTTCTGATTTACCACGGCTGTCAGGCAATCTGTACGCAGGCCTCTACCACCCAGTTTAGAAAGGGACATAATGCACACTCTAGAATCTCCTTCAAGCCAATCGGAAAATAATATACACCAATGCCATGGTATAATATATTTTATTATTTGTTAGGCTATTGTCATAGCCTGGCATATACACTGTTACTGCACTTCATTTAGGCCTGGAAGTGCATTTTCCTAAGATAAATGTATCATTGTTCTTTTTTTACAAAGTCCTGAGCCCTCTGTCATTATTTATGCAGACAAAAATAAACACAACTCGAGAGGCAATTTTACACAGGTCTCAAATGCAATAATCAGACTGTGGCTCAACTGTGCCAGCACTGTATAAACATTCACAAATGGCAAAGTGGCAACGCCTTGCATGTAAACGGATGGATTTTAATGTTGTGACTATGCCTCGGTTTTAAACGCTTTTTAAATGGACACTTCCTGTTTTTTGGCGGTATTTCCCAGGACTCTTGCGGATCAACTATAATTATTCCGGATATAAATATTTACTAGATTTCCGTAAAATATGAATCCCTACAATGGATGGCCATAGTTAACATCTAATAGATTCATTGTCAATGGATGGCCATAGTTCACATCTAATAGATTCATTGTCAATGGATGGCCATAGTTCACCTCTAATAGATTCCTCATCAATGGATGGCCATAGTTCACCTCTAATAGATTTCTTATCAATGGATGGCCATAGTTCACATCTAATAGATTCATTGTCAATGGATGGCCATAGTTCACCTCTAATAGATTCATTATCAATGGATGGCCATAGTTCACCTCTAATAGATTCATTATCAATGGATGGCCATAGTTCACATCTAATAGATTCATTGTCAATGGATGGCCATAGTTCACCTCTAATAGATTCATTGTCAATGGATGGCCATAGTTCCCATCTAATAGATTCATTGTCAATGGATGGCCATAGTTCACATCTAATAGATTCATTATCAATGGATGGCCATAGTTCACATCTAATAGATTCATTATCAATGGATGGCCATAGTTCACCTCTAATAGATTCCTTATCAATGGATGGCCATAGTTCACATCTAATAGATTCATTGTCAATGGATGGCCATAGTTCACATCTAATAGATTCATTGTCAATGGATGGCCATAGTTCACATCTAATAGATTCATTGTCAATGGATGGCCATAGTTCACCTCTAATAGATTCCTTATCAATGGATGGCCATAGTTCACATCTAATAGATTCATTGTCAATGGATGGCCATAGTTCACATCTAATAGATTCATTGTCAATGGATGGCCATAGTTCACATCTAATAGATTCATTATCAATGGATGGCCATAGTTCACATCTAATAGATTCATTGTCAAGAGTAACTCATATTCCACAGACCCTGTACTGCATTAGGGGTAATAACATTGAATAGCAGTAAACTCACTAAGAATTTTACAACTTATTGTGTACATAATGTTGCTGCGACTGTCTCTTATGCCAGAAAATAACTTCTGGACACGAGAACAACGATTACTCACCGCGAACTGGAAGAAACTTTTCCCTTATCGAGTCTGACGAAAGCCTATCCTGCTTTCACTGGAACAGGGCCAGATCCACGCCTTTTTGCGAAGAAAAAGACGGAGGAAAAGCAGGTGCAGATCGGGCAGCTCTCTGAGAATCCGTAGGCGAGTGAGTAAACTCTCATTGCCATTCAGTTCTTCTTGCCATCGTGCAATCATTGGAAACTAAATTGATGACTTACGGTTAAGATCATCCTAACAACGGCACATCAAAAACGGTAACGTCTTGTGTTTTACCGAGACGGCTGAATGACGATACGGACAATATAGAGTCTGCGGGATTTTCCATGCACCGGCAGAACAGAGACGCTACCTCTGGTAAGATGAGGGGTGTGGGTGTCTATTTGTCAATAACAGCTGTTGCGCGATGTCTAATATTAAGTAAAAGAAGTCTCGAGGTATGGCTCGCTCTGAGGTAGAGTACCTCATGATAAGCTGTAGACCACACTATCTACCAAGAGCGTTCTCATCTATATTATTCGTAGCTGTCTATTTACCACCACAGAACGATGCTGGCACTAAGACCGCTCTCAACCAACTCTATAAGGCCATATGCTCTCCCTCGCCCTCCATTTGGCAAATCTGACCATAATTCTATCCTCCTGATCCCTGCTGACAAGCAACAACTAAAGCAGGAAGTACCAGTGACTCGCTCAATACGGAAGTGGTCAGATGACGCGGATGCTAAACTACAGGACTGTTTTGCTAGCACAGACTGGAATATGTTACGGTATTCATCCAATGGCATTGAGGAATACACCACCTCAGTCATCGGCTTCATCAATAAGTGTATCGACAAAGTCGTCCCCACAGTGATTGTACGTACATATCCCAACCAGAAGCCATGGATTACAGGAAACATCCGCATCAAGCAAGAAGCTAGAGCTGCCGCTTTCAAGGTGTGGGAGACTAATCCAGACACTTATAAGAAATCCCGCTATGCCCTCAGACGAACCATCCAACAATCAAAGCGTCAATAAAGGACTAAGATTGAATCCTACTACACCGGCTCTGACGCTCGTTGGATGTGGCAGGGCCTGAAAACTATTACGGATTACAAAGAGAAACCCAGACGCGAGCTGCCCAGTGAAGCGAGCCAACTAGACGGGCTAAATTTATTTTATGCTCACTTCGAGGAAAGCAACACTGAAGCATGGACGAGAGTACCAGCTGTTCTGAAGGACTGTGTGATAATGCTCTCGGTAGCCGATGTGAACAAAACCTTTAAACAGGTCAACATTCACAAAGCCGCTGGGCCAGACAGATTACCAGGACGTGTACTCAAAGCATGTGCAGACCAACTGTCAAGTGTCTTCACTGACATTTTCAACCTCTCCCTGACCAAGTCTGTAATACCTAAATGTTTCAAGCAGACCAACATAGTCCCTGCAGCGCAAGGAAGCGAAGGTAACCTGCCTAAATGATTACCGCCCGTGGCGCTCACGTCGGTAGCCATTAAGTGCTTTAAAAGGCTGATCATGGCTCACATCAACAGCATTCTCCAATTCACGTACCGCCCCAACAGATCCACAGATGATGCAATCTCAATCGCACTCCACACTGTCCTTTCTCACCTGGACAAAAGGAACATCTATGTGAGAATGCTGTTCATTGACTACAGCTCAGTGTTCAACACTATAGTGCCCAAGAAGCTCATCACTAAGCTAAGGACTCTGGGACTAAACACCTCCCTCTGTAACTAGATCCTGCACTTCCTGATGGGCCGCCCCCAGGTGTTAAGAGTAGGCAATGCTGAGCCTTAACACTGGAGCCCCTCAGGGTGTGTACTTAGTCCCCTCCTGTATTCCCTGTTGACCCACGACTGCATGGCCAAACACGACTCCAACACCATCGTTAAGTTTGCTGACGACACAACAGTGGTAGGCCTGATCACCGACAACGATGAGACGGCCTATAAGGAGGAGGTCAAATAATTTGTAGTGTGGTGCCATGACAACAAAATCTCCCTCATTGTGAGCAAGACAAAGGAGCTGATCGTGGACTACAGGAAAAGGCAGGCCGAACAGTCCCCCATTAACATCAACAGGACTGTAGTGGAGAGTTTCAAGTTCCTTGATCTCCACATCAATTAACTATCATGGTCCAAACATATCAACACAGTCGTGAAGAGGGTACAACAATGCCTATTCCCCCTCAGGAGACTAAAAATATTTGGCATGGGTCCCAAGATCCTCAAAAGGTTTTACAGCTGCACCATCGAGAGCATCCTGACCGTTTGCATCACTGCCTGGTATGGCAACTGCTCTGTATTTGACCGTAAGGCGCTACCGAGGGTAGTGCGAACGGCCCAATACATCACTGGGGCCAAGCTTCCTGCCATCCAGTACCTATACAATAGGTGGTGTCAGAGGAAAGCCCATAAAATTGTCAGAGACTCCAGTCACCCAAGTTATAGACTGTTCTCTCTGCTACCGCATGACAAGCACCCGGAGCGCCAAGACTGGGACCAAAAGGCTCCTCAACAGGTTCTACCCCCAAGCCAGAATACTGCTGAACAATTCATAAATCACCACCGGACAATTCACATACCCCCCCCTGTATACTTAACACTGACTCGGGTACAGAGTCAATGTGGAGGCTATTTACAGGGGGTACCGGTACCGAGTCGGTGCCCCTGTATATAGCCTCCACATTGACTCTGTACCGGTGCCCCCTGTATATAGCCTCCACACTGACTCGGTACCGGTTACCCCTGTATATAGTCTCCATATTGACTCTGTACCGGTGCCCCCTGTATATAGCCTCCACATTGACTGTGTACCAGTACCCCCTGTATATAGCCTCCACATTGACTGTGTACCAGTACCCCCTGTATATAGCCTCCACATTGACTCTGTACCGGTGCCCCTGTATATAGCCTCCACATTGACTCTGTACCGGTACCCCTGTATATAGTCTCCACACTGACTCTGTACCGCACCCCTGTATATAGCCTCCACATTGACTCTGTACCGGTAGCCCCTGTATATAGCCTCCACACTGACTCTGTACCGTAACACCCTGTATATAGCCTCCACATTGACTCTGTACCGGTGCCCCCTGTATATAGTCTCCATATTGACTCTGTACCGGTGCCCCCTGTATATAGCCTCCACATTGACTGTGTACCAGTACCCCCTGTATATAGCCTCCACACTGACTCTGTACCAGAACCCCCTGTATATAGCCTCCACATTGACTCTGTACCAGTACCCCCTGTATATAGCCTCCACACTGACTCTGTACCAGAACCCCCTGTATATAGCCTCCACATTGACTCTGTACCGGTACCCCCTGTATATAGCCTCCACACTGACTCTGTACCGTAATACCCTGTATATAGCCTCCACACTGACTCGGTACCGGTACCCCCTGTATATAGTCTCCACACTGACTCTGTACCCGTACCCCTGTATATAGCCTCCACATTGACTCTGTACCGGTACCCCCTGTATATAGCCTCCACACTGACTCTGTACCGTAACACCCTGTATATAGCCTCCACATTGATTCTCTGTACCGTGCCCCCTGTATATAGTCTCCATATTGACTCTTATACCGGTGCCCCTGTATATAGCCTCCACATTGACTGTGTACCAGTACCCCTGTATATAGCCTCCACACTGACTCTGTACCAGAACCCCTGTATATAGCCTCCACATTGACTCTGTACCGGTACCCCTGTATATAGCCTCCACACTGACTCGGTACCGGTTACCCCTGTATATAGCCTCCACATTGACTCTGTACCGGTACCCCCTGTATATAGTCTCCACATTGACTCTGTACCGGTGCCCCTGTATTAGCCTCCACATTGACTGTGTACCAGTACCCCTGTATATAGCCTCCACATTGACTGTGTACCGGTGCCCCCTGTATATAGCCTCCACATTGACTCGGCACCGTTACCCCTGTATATAGCCTCCACATTGACTCTGTACCGTACCCCTGTATATAGTCTCCATATTGACTCTGTACCGGTGCCCCCTGTATATAGCCTCCACATTGACTGTGTACCAGTACCCCCTGTATATAGCCTCCACATTGACTCTGTACCGGTGCCCCTGTATATAGCCTCCACATTGACTCTGTACCGGTACCCTGTATATAGCCTCCACACTGACTCTGTACCGTAACACCCTGTATAGCCTCCACATTGACTCTGTACCGGTACCCCTCTATATAGCCTCCACACTGACTCTGTACCGTAACACCTGTATATAGCCTCCATATTGACTCTGTACCGGTGCCCCCTGTATATAACCTCGTTATTGTCATTATTTTTGTGTTACTTTGTATTATAACTTTGTTTATTTTAGTCGACTTGATAAATATTTTCT
>NW_027014935.1:0-12509 GCF_036934945.1 Oncorhynchus masou masou | reverse complement strand
GCAGTATGTCCAGTCACAGAACCCTGATGCAGTATGTCCAGTCACAGAACCCTGATGCAGTATGTCCAGTCACAGAACCCTGATACAGTATGTCCAGTCACAGAACCCTGATACAGTATGTCCAGTCACAGAACCCTGATACAGTATGTCCAGTCACAGAACCCTGATACAGTATGTCCAGTCACAGAACCCTGATACAGTATGTCCAGTCACAGAACCCTGATACAGTATGTCCAGTCACAGAACCCTGATGCAGTATGTCCAGTCACAGAACCCTGATACAGTATGTACAGTCACAGAACCCTGATACAGTATGTCCAGTCACAGAACCCTGATACAGTATGTCCAGTCACAGAACCCTGATGCAGTATGTCCAGTCACAGAACCCTGATACAGTATGTCCAGTCACAGAACCCTGATACAGTATGTCCAGTCACAGAACCCTGATACAGTATGTCCAGTCACAGAACCCTGATACAGTATGTCCAGTCACAGAACCCTGATACAGTATGTCCAGTCACAGAACCCTGATGCAGTATGTCCAGTCACAGAACCCTGATACAGTATGTCCAGTCACAGAACCCTGATACAGTATGTCCAGTCACAGAACCCTGATGCAGTATGTCCAGTCACAGAACCCTGATACAGTATGTCCAGTCACAGAACCCTAATACAGTATGTCCAGTCACAGAACCCTGATACAGTATGTCCAGTCACAGAACCCTGATACAGTATGTCCAGTCACAGAACCCTGATACAGTATGTCCAGTCACAGAACCCTGATACAGTATGTCCAGTCACAGAACCCTGATACAGTATGTCCAGTCACAGAACCAGAACCTGATACAGTATGTCCAGTCACAGAACCCTGATGCAGTATGTCCAGTCACAGAACCCTGATACAGTATGTCCAGTCACAGAACCCTGATACAGTATGTCCAGTCACAGAACCCTGATACAGTATGTCCAGTCACAGAACCCTGATACAGTATGTCCAGTCACAGAACCCTGATACAGTATGTCCAGTCACAGAACCCTGATACAGTATGTCCAGTCACAGAACCCTGATACAGTATGTCCAGTCACAGAACCAGAACCCTGACACAGTATGTCCAGTCACAGAACCCTGATACAGTATGTCCAGTCACAGAACCCTGATGCAGTATGTCCAGTCACAGAACCCTGATACAGTATGTACAGTCACAGAACCCTGATACAGTATGTCCAGTCACAGAACCCTGATACAGTATGTCCAGTCACAGAACCCTGATACAGTATGCCCAGTCACAGAACCCTGATACAGTATGTCCAGTCACAGAACCCTGATGCAGTATGTCCAGTCACAGAACCCTGATACAGTATGTACAGTCACAGAACCCTGATACAGTATGTCCAGTCACAGAACCCTGATACAGTATGTACAGTCACAGAACCCTGATACAGTATGTCCAGTCACAGAACCCTGATACAGTATGTCCAGTCACAGAACCCTGATACAGTATGTCCAGTCACAGAACCCTGATGCAGTATGTCCAGTCACAGAACCCTGATACAGTATGTCCAGTCACAGAACCCTGATACAGTATGTACAGTCACAGAACCCTGATACAGTATGTCCAGTCACAGAACCCCTGATACAGTATGTCCAGTCACAGAACCCTGATACAGTATGTCCAGTCACAGAACCCTGATACAGTATGTCCAGTCACAGAACCCTGATGCAGTATGTCCAGTCACAGAACCCTGATACAGTATGTCCAGTCACAGAACCCTGATACAGTATGTCCAGTCACAGAACCCTGATACAGTATGTCCAGTCACAGAACCACTAACCTGATACAGTATGTACAGTCACAGAACTCCTGATACAGTATGTCCAGTCACAGAACCCTGATACAGTATGTCCAGTCACAGAACCACTAACCTGGATACAGTGTGTCCAGTCACAGAACCCTGATACAGTATGTCCAGTCACAGAACCCTGGATACAGATGTCCAGTCACAGAACCCCGAGGCACAGTATGTCCAGTCACAGAACCAGTAACCTGATACAGTATGTCCAGTCACAGAACCAGTAACCTGATACAGTATGTCCAGTCACAGAACCCTAACCTGATACAGTATGTCCAGTCACAGAACCACTAACCTGATACAGTATGTCCAGTCACAGAACCCTGATGCAGTATGTCCAGTCACAGAACCCTGATACAGTATGTCCAGTCACAGAACCCTGATACAGTATGTCCAGTCACAGAACCCTGATGCAGTATGTCCAGTCACAGAACCCTGATACAGTATGTACAGTCACAGAACCCTGATACAGTATGTCCAGTCACAGAACCACTAACCTGATACAGTGTGTCCAGTCACAGAACCCTGATGCAGTATGTCCAGTCACAGAACCCTGATACGTATGTCCAGTCACAGAACCCTGATGCAGTATGTCCAGTCACAGAACCCTGATACAGTATGTCCAGTCACAGAACCTGATACAGTATGTCCAGTCATGATGCAGGTCCAGTCACAGAACCCTGATACAGTATGTCCAGTCACAGAACCCTGATACAGTATGTCCAGTCACAGAACCCTGCTGCAGTATGTCCAGTCACAGAACCCTGATGCAGTATGTCCAGTCACAGAACCCTGATGCAGTATGTCCAGTCACAGAACCCTGATACAGTATGTCCAGTCACAGAACCCTGATACAGTATGTCCAGTCACAGAACCCTGATGCAGTATGTCCAGTCACAGAACCCTGATACAGTATGTCCAGTCACAGAACCCTGATACAGTATGTCCAGTCACAGAACCCTGACACAGTATGTCCAGTCACAGAACCCTGATACAGTATGTCCAGTCACAGAACCCTGATACAGTATGTCCAGTCACAGAACCCTGATACAGTATGTCCAGTCACAGAACCTGATGCAGTATGTCCAGTCACAGAACCCTGATACAGTATGTCCAGTCACAGAACCCTGATACAGTATGTCCAGTCACAGAACCCTGATACAGTATGTCCAGTCACAGAACCACTAACCTGCAGTATGTCCAGTCACAGAACCCTGATACAGTATGTCCAGTCACAGAACCCTGATACAGTATGTCCAGTCACAGAACCCCTGATACAGTGTGTCCAGTCACAGAACCTCCTGATACAGTATGTCCAGTCACAGAACCCTGATACAGTATGTCCAGTCACAGAACCCTGATACAGTATGTCCAGTCACAGAACCAGAACCTGATACAGTATGTCCAGTCACAGAACCCTGATACAGTATGTCCAGTCACAGAACCCTGACCTGATACAGTGTGTCCAGTCACAGAACCCCTGATACAGTATGTCCAGTCACAGAACCCTGATACAGTATGTCCAGTCACAGAACCCTGATAAGTATGTCCAGTCACAGAACCCTGATACAGTATGTCCAGTCACAGAACCAGTAACCTGATACAGTATGTCCAGTCACAGAACCAGTAACTGATACAGTATGTCCAGTCACAGAACCACTAACCTGATACAGTATGTCCAGTCACAGAACCACTAACCTGATACAGTATGTCCAGTCACAGAACCCTGGATGCAGTATGTCCAGTCACAGAACCCTGATACAGTATGTCCAGTCACAGAACCTGATACAGTATGTCCAGTCACAGAACCCTGATACAGTATGTCCAGTCACAGAACCCTGATACAGTATGTCCAGTCACAGAACCACTAACCTTATACAGTATGTCCAGTCACAGAACCCTGGATACAGTATGTCCAGTCACAGAACCACTAACAGTATGTACAGTCACAGAACCCTGATACAGTATGTCCAGTCACAGAACCAGAAACCTGGACACAGTGTGTCCAGTCACAGAACCCTGATACAGTATGTCCAGTCACAGAACCCTGGATACAGTATGTCCAGTCACAGAACCCTGATACAGTATGTCCAGTCACAGAACCCTGGATACAGTATGTCCAGTCACAGAACCCTGATACAGTATGTCCAGTCACAGAACCAGTAACCTGGATACAGTATGTCCAGTCACAGAACCAGTAACCTGATACAGTATGTCCAGTCACAGAACCCTGACCTGATACAGTATGTCCAGTCACAGAACCCTGATACAGTATGTCCAGTCACAGAACCCTGATGCAGTATGTCCAGTCACAGAACCCTGAGATGTCCACCAGAACCCTGATACAGTATGTCCAGTCACAGAACCCTGATACAGTATGTCCAGTCACAGAACCCTGATACAGTATGTCCAGTCACAGAACCCTGATACAGTATGTCCAGTCACAGAACCCTGATACAGTGTCCAGTCACAGTATGTACAGTGTGTCAGTCACAGAACCTGATACACCAGTCACAGAACCTGATACAGTATGTCCAGTCACAGAACCCTGATACAGTATGTCCAGTCACAGAACCACTGATACAGTATGTACAGTCACAGAACCCTGTCAGTATGTCCAGTCACAGAACCACTAACCTGATACAGTGTGTCCAGTCACAGAACCCTGATACAGTATGTCCAGTCACAGAACCCTGATACAGTATGTCCAGTCACAGAACCACTAACCTGATACAGTATGTCCAGTCACAGAACCAGTAACCTGATACAGTATGTCCAGTCACAGAACCCTGATACAGTATGTCCAGTCACAGAACCACTAACCTGATACAGTATGTCCAGTCACAGAACCCTGATACAGTATGTCCAGTCACAGAACCCTGATACAGTATGTCCAGTCACAGAACCCTGATACAGTATGTCCAGTCACAGAACCAGTAACCTGATGCAGTATGTCCAGTCACAGAACCAGTAACCTGATACAGTATGTCCAGTCACAGAACCACTAACCTGATACAGTATGTCCAGTCACAGAACCACTGATACAGTATGTCCAGTCACAGAACCACTAAGTCCAGAACCCTGATACAGTATGTCCAGTCACAGAACCCTGATACAGTATGTCCAGTCACAGAACCCTGATACAGTATGTCCAGTCACAGAACCCCTGATACAGTATGTACAGTATGTACAGTCCACAGAACCCTGATACAGTATGTCCAGTCACAGAACCACTAACCTGATACAGTATGTCCAGTCACAGAACCCTGATACAGTATGTCCAGTCACAGAACCCTGATACAGTATGTAGTCACAGAACCCTGATACAGTATGTCCAGTCACAGAACCCTGATACAGTATGTCCAGTCACAGAACCCTGATACAGTATGTCCAGTCACAGAACCCTAACCTGATACAGTGTGTCCAGTCACAGAACCCTGATGCAGTATGTCCAGTCACAGAACCCTGATACAGTATGTCCAGTCACAGAACCAGTAACCTGATACAGTATGTCCAGTCACAGAACCAGTAACCTGATACAGTATGTCCAGTCACAGAACCGCTAACCTGATACAGTATGTCCAGTCACAGAACCACTGACCTGGATACAGTATGTCCAGTCACAGAACCTGATGCAGTATGTCCAGTCACAGAACCCTGATACAGTATGTCCAGTCACAGAACCCTGATACAGTATGTCAGTCACAGAACCCTTGATACAGTATGTCCAGTCACAGAACCCTGATACAGTATGTCCAGTCACAGGAACCCTTATACAGTATGTCCAGTCACAGAACCCTGATACAGTATGTCCAGTCACAGAACCCTGATACAGTATGTCAGTCACAGAACCCTGATACAGTATGTCCAGTCACAGAACCACCCTGATACAGTATGTGCAGTCACAGAACCCTGATACAGTATGTCCAGTCACAGAACCTGATACAGTATGTCCAGTCACAGAACCCTGATACAGTCCAGTCACAGAACCCTGATACAGTATGTCCAGTCACAGAACCAGTAACCTGATACAGTATGTCAGTCACAGAACCAGTAACCTGATACAGTATGTCCAGTCACAGAACCACTGGGATACAGTATGTCCAGTCACAGAACCACTAACATGATACAGTATGTCCAGTCACAGAACCCTGATACAGTATGTCCAGTCACTGAACCCTGATACAGTATGTCCAGTCACAGAACCCTGATACAGTATGTCCAGTCACAGAACCCTGATACAGTATGTCCAGTCACAGAACCCTGATACAGTATGTCCAGTCACAGAACCACTAACCTGATACAGTATGTACAGTCACAGAACCCTGATACAGTATGTCCAGTCACAGAACCCTGATACAGTATGTCCAGTCACAGAACCCTGATACATTATGTCCAGTCACAGAACCCTGATACAGTATGTCCAGTCACAGAACCAGTATGTCCAGTCACAGAACCCCTGATACAGTATGTCCAGTCACAGAACCACTAACCTGATACAGTATGTCCAGTCACAGAAACCACTAACCTGATACAGTATGTCCAGTCACAGAACCACTAACTGATACAGTATGTCCAGTCACAGAACCCTGATACAGTATGTCCAGTCACAGAACCCTGATACAGTATGTCCAGTCACAGAACCAGTAACCTGATACAGTATGTCCAGTCACAGAACCAGTAACCTGATACAGTATGTCCAGTCACAGAACCAGTAACCTGATACAGTATGTCCAGTCACAGAACCGCTAACCTGATACAGTATGTCCAGTCACAGAACCACTAACCTGATACAGTATGTCCAGTCACAGAACCCTGATACAGTATGTCCAGTCACAGAACCCTGATACAGTATGTCCAGTCACAGAACCCTGATACAGTATGTCCAGTCACAGAACCCTGATACAGTATGTCCAGTCACAGAACCCTGATACAGTATGTCCAGTCACAGAACCCTGATACAGTATGTCCAGTCACAGAACCCTGATACAGTATGTCCAGTCACAGAACCCTGATACAGTATGTCCAGTCACAGAACCCTGATACAGTATGTCCAGTCACAGAACCCTGATACAGTATGTCCAGTCACAGAACCACTAACCTTATACAGTATGTACAGTCACAGAACCCTGATACAGTATGTCCAGTCACAGAACCCTGATACAGTATGTCCAGTCACAGAACCACTAACCTGATACAGTGTGTCCAGTCACAGAACCCCTGATACAGTATGTCCAGTCACAGAACCCTGATACAGTATGTCCAGTCACAGAACCCTGATACAGTATGTCCAGTCACAGAACCACTAACCTGATACAGTATGTCCAGTCACAGAACCCCTGATACAGTATGTCCAGTCACAGAACCACTAACCTGATACAGTGTGTCCAGTCACAGAACCCTGATACAGTATGTCCAGTCACAGAACCCTGATACAGTATGTCCAGTCACAGAACCCTGATACAGTATGTCCAGTCACAGAACCCTGATACAGTATGTCCAGTCACAGAACCAGTAACCTGATACAGTATGTCCAGTCACAGAACCAGTAACCTGATACAGTATGTCCAGTCACAGAACCACTAACCTGATACAGTATGTCCAGTCACAGAACCACTAACCTGATACAGTATGTCCAGTCACAGAACCTAACCTGATACAGTATGTCCAGTCACAGAACCACTAACCTGATACAGTATGTCCAGTCACAGAACCCTGATACAGTATGTCCAGTCACAGAACCAGTAACCTGATACAGTATGTCCAGTCACAGAACCAGTAACCTGATACAGTATGTCCAGTCACAGAACCAGTAACCTGATGCAGTATGTCCAGTCACAGAACCCTGATACAGTATGTCCAGTCACAGAACCCTGAACCTGATACAGTATGTCCAGTCACAGAACATTAACCTGATACAGTATGTCCAGTCACAGAACCCTGATACAGTATGTCCAGTCACAGAACCACTAACCTGATACAGTATGTCCAGTCACAGAACCAGTAACCTGATACAGTATGTCCAGTCACAGAACCACCCTGATGCAGTATGTCCAGTCACAGAACCCTGACCTGATGCAGTATGTCCAGTCACAGAACCCTGATGCAGTATGTCCAGTCACAGAACCCTGATACAGTATGTCCAGTCACAGAACCTGATACAGTATGTCCAGTCACAGAACCCTGATACAGTATGTCCAGTCACAGAACCCTGATACAGTATGTCCAGTCACAGAACCCTGATACAGTATGTACCAGTCACAGAACCCTGATACAGTATGTCCAGTCACAGAACCACTAACCTGATACAGTATGTCCAGTCACAGAACCCTGATACAGTATGTCCAGTCACAGAACCCTGATACAGTATGTCCAGTCACAGAACCCTGATGCAGTATGTCCAGTCACAGAACCAGTAACCTGATACAGTATGTCCAGTCACAGAACCCTGATACAGTATGTCCAGTCACAGAACCACTAACCTGATACAGTATGTCCAGTCACAGAACCCTGATACAGTATGTCCAGTCACAGAACCCTGATACAGTATGTCCAGTCACAGAACCCTGATACAGTATGTCCAGTCACAGAACCCTGATACAGTATGTCCAGTCACAGAACCCTGATACAGTATGTCCAGTCACAGAACCAGTAACCTGATACAGTATGTCCAGTCACAGAACCAGTAACCTGATACAGTATGTCCAGTCACAGAACCACTAACCTGATACAGTATGTCCAGTCACAGAACCACTAACATGATACAGTATGTCCAGTCACAGAACCCTGATGCAGTATGTCCAGTCACAGAACCCTGATACAGTATGTCCAGTCACAGAACCCTGATACAGTATGTCCAGTCACAGAACCCTGATACAGTATGTCCAGTCACAGAACCACTAACCTGATACAGTATGTACAGTCACAGAACCCTGATACAGTATGTCCAGTCACAGAACCCTGATACAGTATGTCCAGTCACAGAACCACTAACCTGATACAGTGTGTCCAGTCACAGAACCCTGATACAGTATGTCCAGTCACAGAACCCTGATACAGTATGTCCAGTCACAGAACCCTGATACAGTATGTCCAGTCACAGAACCACTAACCTGATACAGTATGTACAGTCACAGAACCCTGATACAGTATGTCCAGTCACAGAACCACTAACCTGATACAGTGTGTCCAGTCACAGAACCCTGATACAGTATGTCCAGTCACAGAACCCTGATACAGTATGTCCAGTCACAGAACCAGTAACCTGATACAGTATGTCCAGTCACAGAACCAGTAACCTGATACAGTATGTCCAGTCACAGAACCAGTAACCTGATACAGTATGTCCAGTCACAGAACCACTAACCTGATACAGTATGTCCAGTCACAGAACCACTAACCTGATACAGTATGTCCAGTCACAGAACCCTGATACAGTATGTCCAGTCACAGAACCCTGATACAGTATGTCCAGTCACAGAACCCTGATACAGTATGTCCAGTCACAGAACCCTGATACAGTATGTCCAGTCACAGAACCATACAGTATGTCCAGTCACAGAACCCTGATACAGTATGTCCAGTCACAGAACCACTAACCTGATACAGTATGTCCAGTCACAGAACCACCACCCTGATACAGTATGTCCAGTCACAGAACCACTAACCTGATACAGTGTGTCCAGTCACAGAACCCTGATACAGTATGTCCAGTCACAGAACCCTGATACAGTATGTCCAGTCACAGAACCCTGATACAGTATGTCCAGTCACAGAACCCTGATACAGTATGTCCAGTCACAGAACCAGTAACCTGATACAGTATGTCCAGTCACAGAACCAGTAACCTGATACAGTATGTCCAGTCACAGAACCACTAACCTGATACAGTATGTCCAGTCACAGAACCACTAACATGATACAGTATGTCCAGTCACAGAACCCTGATGCAGTATGTCCAGTCACAGAACCCTGAACCCAGTCACAGAACCTGATACAGTATGTCCAGTCACAGAACCCTGATACAGTATGTCCAGTAACCTGATACAGTATGTCCAGTCACAGAACCACTAACCTGATACAGTATGTCCAGTCACAGAACCATACAGTAACCTGATACAGTATGTCCAGTCACAGAACCACTAACCTGCAGTGTGTCCAGTCACAGAACCCTGATACAGTATGTCCAGTCACAGAACCCTGATACAGTATGTCCAGTCACAGAACCCTGATACAGTATGTCCAGTCACAGAACCACTAACCTGATACAGTATGTCCAGTCACAGAACCCTGATACAGTATGTCCAGTCACAGAACCACTAACCTGATACAGTGTGTCCAGTCACAGAACCCTGATACAGTATGTCCAGTCACAGAACCCTGATACAGTATGTCCAGTCACAGAACCCTGATACAGTATGTCCAGTCACAGAACCCTGATACAGTATGTCCAGTCACAGAACCAGTAACCTGATACAGTATGTCCAGTCACAGAACCAGAACCTGATACAGTATGTCCAGTCACAGAACCACTAACCTGATACAGTATGTCCAGTCACAGAACCACTAACCTGATACAGTATGTCCAGTCACAGAACCCTGATGCAGTATGTCCAGTCACAGAACCCTGATACAGTATGTCCAGTCACAGAACCACTATGTCCAGTCACTGATACAGTATGTCCAGTCACAGAACCCTGATACAGTATGTCCAGTCACAGAACCAAACCATGTATGTCCAGTCACAGAACCCTGATACAGTATGTCCAGTCACAGAACCCTGATACAGTATGTCCAGTCACAGAACCCTGATACAGTATGTCCAGTCACAGAACCCTGATACAGTATGTCCAGTCACAGAACCACTAACCTTATACAGTATGTCCAGTCACAGAACCCTGATACAGTATGTCCAGTCACAGAACCCTGATACAGTATGTCCAGTCACAGAACCAGATACAGTGTGTCCAGTCACAGAACCACTGATACAGTATGTCCAGTCACAGAACCCTGATACAGTATGTCCAGTCACAGAACCCTGATACAGTATGTCCAGTCACAGAACCACTAACCTGATACAGTATGTACAGTCACAGAACCCTGATACAGTATGTCCAGTCACAGAACCACTAACCTGATACAGTGTGTCCAGTCACAGAACCCTGATACAGTATGTCCAGTCACAGAACCCTGATACAGTATGTCCAGTCACAGAACCCTGATACAGTATGTCCAGTCACAGAACCCTGATACAGTATGTCCAGTCACAGAACCAGTAACCTGATACAGTATGTCCAGTCACAGAACCAGTAACCTGATACAGTATGTCCAGTCACAGAACCACTAACCTGATACAGTATGTCCAGTCACAGAACCACTAACCTGATACAGTATGTCCAGTCACAGAACCAGTAACCTGATACAGTATGTCCAGTCACAGAATCATTAACCTGATACAGTATGTCCAGTCACAGAACCAGTAACCTGGGATACAGTATGTCCAGTCACAGAACCAGTAACCTGGATACAGTATGTCCAGTCACAGAACCAGTAATCCTGATACAGTATGTCCAGTCACAGAACCACTCAACCTGATGCAGTATGTCCAGTCATAGAACCACTAACCTGATACAGTATGTCCAGTCACAGAACCACAGAACCAGAAGAATCTCCTGATACAGTATGTCCAGTCACAGAACCACTAACCTGATACAGTATGTCCAGTCACAGAACCCTGATACAGTATGTCCAGTCATAGAACCACTCCTGATACAGTATGTCCAGAACCACTAACCTGGACAGTATGTCCAGTCATGAGAACCCTGATGCAGTATGTCCAGTCACAGAACCAGAACCCTGATACAGTATGTCCAGTCACAGAACCACTAACCTGATACAGTATGTCCAGTCACAGAACCACTAACCTGATACAGCAATCCCTGCTACTGTGTACAAATTGCTAGGATTGCAGTAACTATCTACCTCATAAAGTCTCCACTTGATCAGAATAAAAGTATAAAATCTTTATACAGATTTATACAGAAACCCAATCTCCTTTCCCTAAAATGGATATGCCAAAAGCAATACAGACAGCTTATTTATCCTCTGTGTGTAATGTATGCATGAGTTATCCTTTGTGTGTATGGTATAAATGAGTTACCCTCTGTGTGTATGGTATAAATGAGTTACCCTCTGTGTGTATGGTATAAATGAGTTACCCTTTGTGTGTATGGTATAAATGAGTTACCCTCTGTGTGTATGGTATAAATGAGTTACCCTCTGTGTGTATGGTATAAATGAGTTATCCTCTGTGTGTATGGTATAAATGAGTTACCCTCTCTGTGTATGGTATAAATGAGTTACCCTCTGTGTGTATGGTATAAATGATTTATCCTTTGTGTGTATGGTATAAATGAGTTACCCTCTGTGTGTATGGTATAAATGAGTTATCCTCTGTGTGTATGGTATAAATGAGTTACCCTCTCTGTGTATGGTATAAATGAGTTACCCTCTGTGTGTATGGTATAAATGAGTTATCCTTTGTGTGTATGGTATAAATGAGTTACCCTCTGCTGTGTATGGTATAAATGAGTTATCCTCTGTGTGTATGGTATAAATGAGTTACCCTCTCTGTGTATGGTATAAATGAGTTACCCTCT
>NW_027014934.1:0-12514 GCF_036934945.1 Oncorhynchus masou masou | reverse complement strand
TATGTATGGTGCAGGAGAGACTACTGTTATGTATGGTGGATAGAGGACTACTGTTATGTATGAAGGTGCAGGATAGAGGACTACTGTTATGTATGAAAGGTGCAGGATAGAGGACTACTGTTATGTATGAAAGGTGCTACTGTTATGTATGAAAGGTGCAGGATAGAGGACTACTGTTATGTATGGTGCAGGATAGAGGACTACTGTTATGTATGAAAGGTGCAGGATAGAGGACTACTGTTATGTATGAAAGGTGCTACTGTTATGTATGGTGCAGATAGAGGACTACTGTTATGTATGGTGCAGGATAGATGTATGGTGCTACTGTTATGTATGGTGCAGGATAGAGGACTACTGTTATGTATGGTGCAGGATAGAGGACTACTGTTATGTATGGTGTATGGTAGGATAGAGGACTACTGTTATGTATGAAAGGTGCAGGATAGAGGACTACTGTTATGTATGGTGCAGGATAGAGGACTACTGTTATGTATGGTGCAGGATAGAGGACTACTGTTATGTATTAAAGGTGCAGGATAGAGGACTACTGTTATGTATGGTGCAGGATAGAGGACTACTGTTATGTATGGTGCAGGATAGAGGACTACTGTTATGTATGGTGCAGGATAGGGACTACAGGATGTATGGTGCTGGATAGGACTACTGTTATGTATGGTGCAGGATAGAGGACTACTATTATGTATGAAAGTGCAGGTATGGTGCAGGATAGAGGACTACTGTTATGTATGGTGCTACTGTTATGTATGAAAGGTGCAGGATAGACTACTGTTATGTAAGGTGCAGGATGAGGACTACTGTTATGAGGATAGAGGACTACTGTTATGTATGGTGCAGGATGGAGGTACTGTTATGTATGGTGCAGGATAGAGGACTACTGTTATGTAAGGTGCAGGATAGAGGACTACTGTTATGTATGGTGCAGGATAGAGGACTACTGTTATGTATGGTGCAGGATGGAGGACTACTGTTATGTATGGTGCAGGATGGAGGACTACTGTTATGTATGAAAGGTGCAGGATAGAGGACTACTGTTATGTATGGTGTAGGATAGAGGACTACTGTTATGTATGGTGCCGGATAGAGGACTACTGTTATGTATGAAAGGTGCAGGATAGAGGACTACTGTTATGTATGAAAGGTGCAGGATAGAGGACTACTGTTATGTATGGTGCAGGATAGAGGACTACTGTTATGTATGGTGCAGGATAGAGGACTACTGTTATGTATGGTGCCGGATAGAGGACTACTGTTATGTATGAAAGGTGCAGGATAGAGGACTACTGTTATGTATGGTGCAGGATAGAGGACTACTGTTATGTATGGTGCAGGATAGAGGACTACTGTTATGTATGAAAGGTGCAGGATAGAGGACTACTGTTATGTATGGTGCAGGATAGAGGACTACTGTTATGTATGGTGCCGGATAGAGGACTACTGTTATGTATTAAAGGTGCAGGATAGAGGACTACTGTTATGTATGGTGCAGGATAGAGGACTACTGTTATGTATGGTGCAGGATAGAGGACTACTGTTATGTATGGTGCAGGATAGAGGACTACTGTTATGTATGGTGCTGGATAGAGGACTACTGTTATGTATGAAAGGTCCAGGATAGAGGACTACTATTATGTATGAAAGGTGCAAGATAGAGGACTACTGTTATGTATGGTGCAGGATAGAGGACTACTGTTATGTATGGTGCAGGATAGAGGACTACTGTTATGTATGAAAGGTGCAGGATAGACTACTGTTATGTATGGTGCAGGATAGAGGACTACTGTTATGTATGGTGCAGGATAGAGGACTACTGTTATGTATGGTGCAGGATGGAGGACTACTGTTATGTATGGTGCAGGATAGAGGACTACTGTTATGTAAGGTGCAGGATAGAGGACTACTGTTATGTATGGTGCAGGATAGAGGACTACTGTTATGTATGGTGCAGGATGGAGGACTACTGTTATGTATGGTGCAGGATAGAGGACTACTGTTATGTATGAAAGGTGCAGGATAGAGGACTACTGTTATGTATGGTGCAGGATAGAGGACTACTGTTATGTATGGTGCAGGATGGAGGACTACTGTTATGTATGAAAGGTGCAGGATAGAGGACTACTGTTATGTATACTGTTAGGTGCAGGATAGAGGACTACTGTTATGTATGGTGCAGGATAGAGGACTACTGTTATGTATGGTGCAGGATAGAGGACTACTGTTATGTATGGTGCAGGATAGAGGACTACTGTTATGTATGGTGCAGGATGGAGGACTACTGTTATGTATGGTGCAGGATAGAGGACTACTGTTATGTATGAAAGTGCAGGATAGAGGACTACTGTTATGTATGGTGCAGGATAGAGGACTACTGTTATGTATGGTGCAGGATAGAGGACTACTGTTATGTATGAAAGGTGCAGGATAGAGGACTACTGTTATGTATGGTGCAGGATAGAGGACTACTGTTATGTATGGTGCAGGATAGAGGACTACTGTTATGTATGAAAGGTGCAGGATAGAGGACTACTGTTATGTATGGTGCAGGATAGAGGACTACTGTTATGTATGGTGCAGGATAGAGGACTACTGTTATGTATGAAAGGTGCAGGATAGAGGACTACTGTTATGTATGGTGCAGGATAGAGGACTACTGTTATGTATGGTGCAGGATAGAGGACTACTGTTATGTATGGTGCAGGATAGAGGACTACTGTTATGTATGGTGCAGGATAGAGGACTACTGTTATGTATGGTGCAGGATAGAGGACTACTGTTATGTATGAAAGGTGCAGGATAGAGGACTACTGTTATGTATGAAAGGTGCAGGATAGAGGACTACTGTTATGTATGGTGCAGGATAGAGGACTACTGTTATGTATGAAAGGTGCAGGATAGAGGACTACTGTTATGTATGGTGCAGGATAGAGGACTACTGTTATGTATGGTGCAGGATAGAGGACTACTGTTATGTATGAAAGGTGCAGGATAGAGGACTACTGTTATGTATGGTGCAGGATAGAGGACTACTGTTATGTATGGTGCAGGATAGAGGACTACTGTTATGTATGAAAGGTGCAGGATAGAGGACTACTATTATGTATGGTGCAGGATAGAGGACTACTGTTATGTATGGTGCCAGATAGAGGACTACTGTTATGTATTAAAGGTGCAGGATAGAGGACTACTGTTATGTATGGTGCAGGATAGACTACTGTTATGTATGGTGCAGGATAGAGGACTACTGTTATGTATGGTGCAGGATAGAGGACTACTGTTATGTATGGTGCAGGATAGAGGACTACTGTTATGTATGAAAGGTGCAGGATAGAGGACTACTGTTATGTATGAAAGTGCAGGATAGAGGACTACTGTTATGTATGGTGCAGGATAGAGGACTACTGTTATGTATGGTGGGATGGAGGACTACTGTTATGTATGGTGCCAGGATGGAGGACTACTGTTATGTATGGTGCAGGATAGACTACTGTTATGTATGGTGCAGGATAGAGGACTACTGTTATGTATGAAAGGTGCAGGATAGAGGACTACTGTTATGTATGGTGTAGGATAGAGGACTACTGTTATGTATGGTGCAGGATAGAGGACTACCATGTATGTAAGGTGCAGGATAGAGGACTACTGTTATGTAAAGGTGCAGGATAGAGGACTACTGTTATGTATGGTGCAGGATAGAGGACTACTGTTATGTATGGTGCAGGATAGAGGACTACATTATGTATGAATGGTGCAGGATAGAGGACTACTGTTATGTATGGTGCAGGATAGAGGACTACTGTTATGTATGGTGCCGGATAGAGGACTACTGTTATGTATGAAAGGTGCAGGATAGAGGACTACTGTTATGTATGGGTGCAGGATAGGAGGACTACTGTTATGTATGGTGCAGGATAGAGGACTACTGTTATGTATGAAAGGTGCAGGATAGAGGACTACTGTTATGTATGGTGCAGGATAGAGGACTACTGTTATGTATGGTGCAGGATAGAGGACTACTGTTATGTATTAAAGGTGCAGGATAGAGGACTACTGTTATGTATGGTGCAGGATAGAGGACTACTGTTATGTATGGTGCAGGATAGAGGACTACTGTTATATGAAAGGTGCAGGATAGAGGACTACTGTTATGTATGGTGCAGGATAGAGGACTACTGTTATGTATGGTGCAGGATAGAGGACTACTGTTATGTATGGTGCTGGATAGAGGACTACTGTTATGTATGAAAGAGTACCAGGATAGAGGACTACTATTATGTATGAAAGGTATGGTGCAAGATAGAGGACTACTGTTATGTATGGTGCAGGATAGAGGACTACTGTTATGTATGGTGCAGGATAGAGGACTACTGTTATGTATGAAAGGTGCAGGATAGACTACTGTTATGTAAGGTGCAGGATAGAGGACTACTGTTATGTAAGGTGCAGGATAGAGGACTACTGTTATGTATGGTGCAGGATGGAGGACTACTGTTATGTATGGTGCAGGATAGAGGACTACTGTTATGTAAGGTGCAGGATAGAGGACTACTGTTATGTATGGTGCAGGATAGAGGACTACTGTTATGTATGGTGCAGGATGGAGGACTACTGTTATGTATGGTGCAGGATGGAGGACTACTGTTATGTATGAATAGAGGACTACTGTGCAGGATAGATTACTGGACTACTGTTATGTATGAAAGGTGTAGGATAGAGGACTACTGTTATGTATGAAAGGTGCAGGATAGAGGACTACTGTTATGTATTGTGCAGGATAGAGGACTACTGTTATGTATGGTGCAGGATAGAGGACTACTGTTATGTATGGTGCAGGATAGAGGACTACTGTTATGTATGGGTGCAGGATAGAGGACTACTGTTATGTATGGTGCAGGATAGAGGACTACTGTTATGTATGGTGCAGGATAGAGGACTACTGTTATGTATGAAAGGTGCAGGATAGAGGACTACTGTTATGTATGGTGCAGGATAGAGGACTACTGTTATGTATGGTGCAGGATAGAGGACTACTGTTATGTATGAAAGGTGCAGGATAGAGGACTACTGTTATGTATGGTGCAGGATAGAGGACTACTGTTATGTATGGTGCAGGATAGAGGACTACTGTTATGTATGGTGCTGGATAGAGGACTACTGTTATGTATGAAAGGTCCAGGATAGAGGACTACTATTATGTATGAAAGGTGCAAGATAGAGGACTACTGTTATGTATGGTGCAGGATAGAGGACTACTGTTATGTATGGTGCAGGATAGAGGACTACTGTTATGTATGAAAGGTGCAGGATAGACTACTGTTATGTAAGGTGCAGGATAGAGGACTACTGTTATGTAAGGTGCAGGATAGAGGACTACTGTTATGTATGGTGCAGGATGGAGGACTACTGTTATGTATGGTGCAGGATAGAGGACTACTGTTATGTAAGGTGCAGGATAGAGGACTACTGTTATGTATGGTGCAGGATAGAGGACTACTGTTATGTATGGTGCAGGATGGAGGACTACTGTTATGTATGGTGCAGGATGGAGGACTACTGTTATGTATGAAAGGTGCAGGATAGAGGACTACTGTTATGTATGGTGTAGGATAGAGGACTACTGTTATGTATGAAAGGTGCAGGATAGAGGACTACTGTTATGTATTGTGCAGGATAGAGGACTACTGTTATGTATGGTGCAGGATAGAGGACTACTGTTATGTATGGTGCAGGATAGAGGACTACTGTTATGTATGAAAGGTGCAGGATAGAGGACTACTGTTATGTATGGTGCAGGATAGAGGACTACTGTTATGTATGAAAGGTGCAGGATAGAGGACTACTGTTATGTATGGTGCAGGATAGAGGACTACTGTTATGTATGGTGCAGGATAGAGGACTACTGTTATGTATGGTGCAGGATAGAGGACTACTGTTATGTATGGTGCAGGATAGAGGACTACTGTTATGTATGAAAGGTGCAGGATAGAGGACTACTGTTATGAATGGTGCAGGATAGAGGACTACTGTTATGTATGGTGCAGGATAGAGGACTACTGTTATGTATGGTGCAGGATAGAGGACTACTGTTATGTATGAAAGGTGCAGGATAGAGGACTACTGTTATGTATGGTGCAGGATAGAGGACTACTGTTATGTATGAAAGGTGCAGGATAGAGGACTACTGTTATGTATGGTGCAGGATAGAGGACTACTGTTATGTATGGTGCAGGATAGAGGACCACTGTTATGTATGGTGCAGGATAGAGGACTACTGTTATGTATGGTGCAGGATAGAGGACTACTGTTATGTATGAAAGGTGCAGGATAGAGGACTACTGTTATGTATGGTCCAGGATAGAGGACTACTGTTATGTATGGTGC
The DNA here is from genome assembly GCF_036934945.1 of Oncorhynchus masou masou. Lineage (NCBI taxonomy): Eukaryota > Metazoa > Chordata > Actinopteri > Salmoniformes > Salmonidae > Oncorhynchus > Oncorhynchus masou. Next base: position 6,118 of record NW_027014934.1, on the reverse strand, counting down.
AGGATAGAGGACTACTGTTATGTATGGTGCAGGATGGAGGACTACTGTTATGTATGGTGCAGGATGGAGGACTACTGTTATGTATGAAAGGTGCAGGATAGAGGACTACTGTTATGTATGAAAGGTGCAGGATAGAGGACTACTGTTATGTATGGTGCAGGATAGAGGACTACTGTTATGTATGGTGCAGGATAGAGGACTACTGTTATGTATGAAAGGTGCAGGATAGAGGACTACTGTTATGTATGGTGCAGGATAGAGGACTACTGTTATGTATGAAAGGTGCAGGATAGAGGACTACTGTTATGTATGGTGCAGGATAGAGGACTACTGTTATGTATGGTGCAGTATAGAGGACTACTGTTATGTATGGTGCAGGATAGAGGACTACTGTTATGTATGGTGCAGGGTAGAGGACTACTGTTATGTATGGTGCAGGATAGAGGACTACTGTTATGTATGGTGCAGGATAGAGGACTACTGTTATGTATGGTCCAGGATAGAGGACTACTGTTATGTAAGGTGCAGGATAGAGGACTACTGTTATGTAAGGTGCAGGATTGAGGACTACTGTTATGTATGGTGCAGGATAGAGGACTACTGTTATGTATGAAAGGTGCAGGATAGAGGACTACTGTTATGTATGAAAGGTGCAGGATAGAGGACTACTGTTATGTATGGTGTAGGATATAGGACTACTGTTATGTATGAAAGGTGCAGGATAGAGGACTACTGTTATGTATGGTCCAGGATAGAGGACTACTGTTATGTATGAAAGGTGCAGGATAGAGGACTACTGTTATGTATGGTGCAGGATAGAGGACTACTGTTATGTATGAAAGGTGAAGGATAGAGGACTACTGTTATGTATGAAAGGTGCAGGATAGAGGACTACTGTTATGTATGGTGCAGGATAGAGGACTACTGTTATGTATGGTGCAGGATAGAGGACTACTGTTATGTATTGTGCAGGATAGAGGACTACTGTTATGTATGGTGCAGGATAGAGGACTACTGTTATGTATGAAAGGTGCAGGATAGAGGACTACTGTTATGTATGGTGCAGGATAGAGGACTACTGTTATGTATGAAAGGTGCAGGATAGAGGACTACTGTTATGTATGAAAGGTGCAGGATAGAGGACTACTGTTATGTAAGGTGCAGGATAGAGGACTACTGTTATATATGGTGCAGGATAGAGGACTACTGTTATGTATGGTGCAGGATAGAGGACTACTGTTATGTATGAAAGGTGCAGGATAGAGGACTACTGTTATGTATGGTGCAGGATAGAGGACTACTGTTATGTATGAATGGTGCAGGATAGAGGACTACTGTAATGTATGGTGCAGGATAGAGGACTACTGTTATGTATGGTGCAGGATAGAGGACTACTGTTATGTATGGTGCAGGATAGAGGACTACTGTTATGTATGGTGCAGGATAGAGGACTACTGTTATGTATGGTGCAGGATAGAGGACTACTGTTATGTATGAAAGGTGCAGGATAGAGGACTACTGTTATGTAAGGTGCAGGATAGAGGACTACTGTTATGTATGAAAGGTGCAGGATAGAGGACTACTGTTATGTATGGTGCAGGATAGAGGACTAATGTATGAAATCAAATCAAATCAAATCAAATTTTATTTGTCACATACACATGGTTAGCAGATGTTAATGCGAGTGTAGCGAAATGCTTGTGCTTCTAGTTCCGACAATGCAGTAATAACCAACAAGTAATCTAACTAACAATTCCTAATCTACTGTCTTATACACAGTGTAAGGGGATAAAGAATATGTACATAAGGATATATGAATGAGTGATGGTACAGAGCAGCATAGGCAAGATACAGTAGATGGTATCGAGTACAGTATATACATGTGAGATGAGTATGTAAACAAAGTGGCATAGTTAAAGTGGCTAGTGATACATGTATTACATAAGGATGCAGTCGATGATATAGAGTACAGTATATACGTATGCATATGAGATGAATAATGTAGGGTAAGTAACATTATATAAGGTAGCATTGTTTAAAGTGGCTAGTGATATATTTACATCATTTCCCATCAATTCCCATTATTAAAGTGGCTGGAGTTGAGTCAGTGTCAGTGTGTAGGCAGCAGCCACTCAATGTTAGTGTTGGCTGTTTAACAGTCTGATGGCCTTGAGATAGAAGCTGTTTTTCAGTCTCTCGGTCCCAGCTTTGATGCACCTGTACTGACCTCGCCTTCTGGATGATAGCGGGGTGAACAGGCAGTGGCTCGGGTGGTAGATGTCCTTGATGATCTTTATGGCCTTCCTGTAACATCGGGTGGTGTAGGTGTCCTGGAGGGCAGGTAGTTTGCCCCCGATGATGCGTTGTGCAGACCTCACTACCCTCTGGAGAGCCTTTCGGTTGAGGGCGGAGCAGTTGCCGTACCAGGCGGTGATACAGCCCGCCAGGATGCTCTCGATTGTGCATCTGTAGAAGTTTGTGAGTGCTTTTGGTGACAAGCCGAATTTCTTCAGCCTCCTGAGGTTGAAGAGGCGCTGCTGCGCCTTCTTCACGATGCTGTCTGTGTGAGTGGACTAATTCAGTTTGTCTGTGATGTGTATGCCGAGGAACTTAAAACTTGCTACTCTCTCCACTACTGTTCCATCGATGTGGATAGGGGGGTGTTCCCTCTGCTGTTTCCTGAAGTCCACAATCATCTCCTTAGTTTTCTTGACGTTGAGTGTGAGGTTATTTTCCTGACACCACACTCCGAGGGCCCTCACCTCCTCCCTGTAGGCCGTCTCGTCGTTGTTGGTAATCAAGCCTACCACTGTTGTGTCGTCCGCAAACTTGATGATTGAGTTGGAGGCGTGCGTGGCCACGCAGTCGTGGGTGAACAGGGAGTACAGGAGAGGGCTCAGAACGCACCCTTGTGGGGCCCCAGTGTTGAGGATCAGCGGGGAGGAGATGTTGTTACCTACCCTCACCACCTGGGGGCGGCCCGTCAGGAAGTCCAGTACCCAGTTGCACAGGGCGGGGTCGAGACCCAGGGTCTCGAGCTTGATGACGAGCTTGGAGGGTACTATGGTGTTGAATGCCGAGCTGTAGTCGATGAACAGCATTCTCACATAGGTATTCCTCTTGTCCAGATGGGTTAGGGCAGTGTGCAGTGTGGTTGAGATTGCATCGTCTGTGGACTTATTTGAGCGATAAGCAAATTGGAGTGGGTCTAGGGTGTCAGGTAGGGTGGAGGTGATATGGTCCTTGACTAGTCTCTCAAAGCACTTCATGATGACGGAAGTGAGTGCTACGGGGCGGTAGTCGTTTAGCTCAGTTACCTTAGCTTTCTTGGGAACAGGAACGATGGTGGCCCTCTTGAAGTATGTGGGAACAGCAGACTGGTATAGGGATTGATTGAATATGTCCGTAAACACACCAGCCAGCTGGTCTGCGCATGCTCTGAGGGCGCGGCTGGGGATGCCGTCTGGGCCTGCAGCCTTGCGAGGGTTACAACGTTTAAATGTTTTACTCACCTCAGCTGCAGTGGATAGACCGCATTTTTCCGTTGCAGGCAGTGTCAGTGGCACTGTATTGTCCTCAAAGCGGGCAAAAAAGTTATTTAGTCTGCCTGGGAGCAAGACATCCTGGTCCGTGACTGGGCTGGATTTCTTCCTGTAGTCCGTGATTGACTGTAGACCCTGCCACATGCCTCTTGTGTCTGAGCCGTTGAATTGGGATTCTACTTTGTCTCTGTACTGACGCTTAGCTTGTTTGATAGCCTTACGGAGGGAATAGCTGCATTGTTTGTATTCAGTCATGTTACCAGACACCTTGCCCTGATTGAAAGCAGTGGTTCGCGCTTTCAGTTTCACACGAATGCTGCCATCAATCCAAGGTTTCTGGTTAGGGAATGTTTTAATCGTTGCTATGGGAACGACATCTTCAACGCACGTTCTAATGAACTCGCACACCGAATCAGCGTATTCGTCAATGTTGTTATTTGACGCAATACGAAACATGTCCCAGTCCACGTGATGGAAGCAGTCTTGGAGTGTGGAGTCAGCTTGGTCGGACCAGCGTTGGACAGACCTCATCGTGGGAGCTTCTTTTAGCTTTTGTCTGTAGGCAGGTATCAGCAAAATGGAGTCGTGGTCAGCTTTTCCAAAAGGGGACGGGGCAGGGCCTTATATGCGTCGCGGAAGTTAGAGTAACAGTGATCCAAGGTTTTTCCGCCCTGGTTGCGCAATCGATATGCTGATAAAATTTAGGAGTCTTGTTTTCAGATTAGCCTTGTTAAAATCCCCAACAACGATGAATGCAGCCTCCGGATAAATGGTTTCCAGTTTGCAAAGAGTTAAATAAAGTTCGTTCAGAGCCATCGATGTGTCTGCTTGGGGGATATATACGGCTGTGATTATAATCGAAGAGAATTCTCTTGGTAGGTAATGCGGTCTACATTTGATTGTGAGGAATTCTAAATCAGGTGAACAGAAGGATTTGAGTTCCTGTATGTTTCTTTCATCGCACCATGCCTCGTTAGCCATAAGGCATACACCCCCACCCCTCTTCTTACCAGAAAGGTGTTTGTTTCTGTCGGCGCAATGCGTGGAGAAACCCGTTGGCTGCACCGCATCGGATAGCGTCTCTCCAGTGAGCCATGTTTCCGTGAAGCACAGAACGTTACAGTCTCTGATGTCCCTCTGGAATGCTACCCTTGCTCGGATTTCATCAACCTTGTTGTCAAGAGACTGGACATTGGCAAGAAGAATGCTAGGAAGTGGGGCACGATGTGCCCGTCTCCATAGTCTGACCAGAAGACCGCTACGTTTCCCTCTTTTTCGGAGTCGTTTTTTGGGGTCGCTGCATGCGATCCATTCCGTTGTCCTGTTTGTAAGGCAGAACACAGGATCCGCGTCACAAAAAACATATTCTTGGTCGTACTGATGGTGAGTTGACGCTGATCTTATATACAGTAGTTCTTCTCGGCTGTATGTAATGAAACCTAAGATGACCTGGGGTACTAATGTAAGAAATAACACGTAAAAAAAACAAAAAACTGCATAGTTTCCTAGGAACGCGAAGCGAGCCGGCCATCTCTGTCGGCGCCGGAAGTTAGGTGTAGGATAGAGGACTACTGTTATGTATGGTGCAGGATAGAGGACTACTGTTATGTATGGTGCAGGATGGAGGACTACTGTTATGTATGGTGCAGGATAGAGGACTACTGTTATGTATGGTCCAGGATAGAGGACTACTGTTATGTATGGTGCAGGATAGAGGACTACTGTTATGTATGGTGCAGGAAAGAGGACTACTGTTATGTAGGTCCAGGATAGAGGACTACTGTTATGTATGGTGCAGGATAGAGGACTACTGTTATGTATGGTGCAGGATAGAGGACTACTGTTATGTATGGTGCAGGATAGAGGACTGTTATGTATGGTACTGTTATGTATGGTGCAGGATAGAGGACTACTGTTATGTATGGTGCAGGATAGAGGACTACTGTTATGTATGGTGCAGGATAAGAGGACTACTGTTATGTATGGTGCAGGATAGAGGACTACTGTTATGTATGGTGCAGGATAGAGGACTACTGTTATGTAAGGTGCAGGATAGAGGACTACTGTTATGTATGGTGCAGGATAGAGGACTACTGTTATGTATGGTGCAGGATAGAGGACTACTGTTATGTATGGTGCAGGATAGAGGACTACTGTTATGTATGGTCCAGGATAGAGGACTACTGTTATGTATGGTGCAGGATAGAGAACTACTGTTATATATGAAAGGTGCAGGATAGAGGACTACTGTTATGTAAGGTGCAGGATAGAGGACTACTGTTATGTATGGTGCAGGATAGAGGACTACTGTTATGTATGGTGCAGGATAGAGGACTACTGTTATGTATGGTGCAGGATAGAGGACTACTGTTATGTATGGTGCAGGATAGAGGACTACTGTTATGTATGGTGCAGGATATGTATGGTGCAGGATAGAGGACTACTGTTATGTATGAAAGGTGCAGGATAGGGACTACTGTTATGTATGGTGCAGGATAGAGGACTATTGTTGTGTATGAAAGGTGCAGGATAGAGGACTACTGTTATGTATGGTGCAGGATAGAGGACTACTGTTA
>NW_027014933.1:10000-12518 GCF_036934945.1 Oncorhynchus masou masou | reverse complement strand
TCTCTCCTGTTACTCTGTTCCTCTCTCTGTTCTGTCTCTCTCTCCCCACTGTTACTCTGTTCCTCTCTCTCTCTGTCTCTCTCTGTCTCTCTCTCCACTGTTACTCTGTTCCTCTCTCTCTCTCTGTCTCTCTCTCCCACTGTTACCTGTTCCTCTCTCTCTCCCCCTCTCTGTTCTCTCTCCTCTCCCTGTTACTCTGTTCCTCTCTCTCTCTCTCTCCACTGTTACTCTGTTCTCTCTCCCTCTCCCCACTGTTACCTGTTCCTCTCTCTCTGTCTTTCTCTCTCCCCACTGTTACCTGTTCCTCTCTCTCTCTCCATTGCTCTGTTTCCCTCTCTACTCTGTCTCCCCCGTTACTCTGTTCCTCTCTCTCTCTCTCCCTGTCCTGTTACTCTGTTCCTCTGTCTCTCTCTCCCCTGTTACTCCCCCCGTCCTTTGTTCCTCTCTCTCTCTCCACTGTTACCTGTTCCTCTCTCTCTCTCTCTCTCTCTCCCCATTACTCTGTTCCTCTCTCTCTCTCTCTCACCCCTGTTACTCTGTTCCTCTCTCCCCCTCTCTGTTCCTCTCTCTCTCTGTCTCTGTTACTCTGTTCCTCTCTCTCTCTCTCTCCCGTTACTCTGTTCCTCTCTCTGTCTCTCTCTTCTCCACTGTTACTCTGTTCCTCTCTCTCTGTCTCTCTCTCCCACTGTTACTCTGTTCCTCTCTCTCTCTGTCTCTGTCTCTCTCTCCCTGTTACTCTGTTCCTCTCTCTCTCCCCCTGTCTCCTTTGTTCCTCTCCTCTCTCTCCCCTGTTACTCTGTTCCTCTCTCTCCCTCTATCTCTCCCCTTGTTACCCTGTTCCTCTCTGTCTCCCCGTTATTCTTCCCTTTGTTCCTCTCTCTCCCCTGTTACTCCCCTGTTACTCTGTTCCCTCTCTCTCTCCACTGTTCTCTGTTCCTCTCTGTCTCTCTCTCTCCCCTGTCTCTGTTCTCTCTCTCCCCTGTTACTCTGTCTCTCTCTCTCTCTCCTCTCTCCCCTGTTACTCTGTTCCTCTCTCTCTCTCAACTTACTCTGTTCCTCTCTCTCTCTCTGTTACTCTGTTCCCCTCTCTCTCTCCACTGTTACTCTGTTCCTCTCTCTCTCTCTCTCTCTCTCTCTCTCCCTGTTACTCTGTTCCTCTCTCTCTGTCTCTCTCCCCCTGTTACTCTGTTCTCTCTCTCTCTCTCTCTCTCCCTGTTACTCTGTTCCTCTGTTCTCTCTGTCTCTCTGTTCTCTCCCTGTCTACTCTGTTCCTCTCTCTCTCTCTCCCCACTGTTACTCTGTTCCTCTCTCTCTCTCCCCTGTTACTCTGTTCCTCTCTCTCTCTCTCTCTCTCCCCCTCTGTTCCTCTCTGTTCTCTGTTACTCTCCTCTCTCTCTGTCTCTCTCTCCCCTGTTACTCTGTTCCTCTCTCTCTCTCTCTCTGTCTCTCTCTCTCCACTGTTACTCTGTTCCTCTCTCTCTGTCTCTCTCTCCCCCTGTTACTCTGTTCCTCTCTCTCTCTCTCTCTCTCTGTTTCTCTCTCTCCCCTGTTACTCTGTTCCTCTCTCTCTCTGTCTCTCTCTCTCCCCCGTTCCTTTGTTCCTCTCTCTCTCTCCCCCTGTTACTCTGTTCCTCTCTCTCTCTCTCTCTCTCTCTCTCCCCCGTTACTCTGTTCCTCTCTCTCTCTCTCCCCCGTTCCTTTGTTCCTCTCTCTCTCTGTTCTCTCTCTCCACTGTTACTCTCCTCTCTCTCTCTGTCTCTCTCTCTCTGTCTGTTACTCTGTTCCTCTCTCTCTCTGTCTCTGTCTCTCTGTCTCTCCACTGTTACTCTGTTCCTCTCTCTCTCTCTCTCCCCACTGTTCTCTCTCTCTCTCTCCCCCGTTCCTCTGTTCCTCTCTCTCTCTCTCTCTCCTGTTACTCTGTTCCTCTCTCTCTCTGTCTCTCTCTCTCCACTGTTACTCTGTTCCTCTCTCTCTCTCTCTCTCTCTCCCCCTGTTACTCTGTTCCTCTCTCTCTCTCTCTCTCTCCTGTTACTCTGTTCCTCTCTCTCTGTCTCTCTCTCTCCACTGTTACTCTGTTCCTCCCTCTCTCTGTCTCTCCCTCCTCTGTTCCTCTCTTCTCTGTCTCTCTCTCTCCACTGTTACTGTTCTCCTCTTCTCTCTCTCTCTCTGTCTCTCTCCTCCACTGTTACTCTGTTCCTCCTCTCTCTCTCTCTCTCTCCACTGTTACTCTGTTCCTCTCTCTCTCTCTGTTACTCTGTTCCTCTCTCCCCTCTCTCCCCTTACTCTGTTCTCTCTCTCTCTCCACTGTTACTCTGTTCCTCTCTCTCTCTCTCTCCCCTGTTACTCTGTTCCTCTCTCTCTGTCTCTCTCTCTCCCCTGTTACTCTGTTCCTCTCTCTCTCTCTCTCTCTCTCCCCACTGTTACTCTGTTCCTCTCTCCTCTCTGTCTCTCTCTCTCTCCCTGTTACCTGTTCCTCTCTCTCTCTCCCCTGTTACTCTCTGTTCTCTCTCTCTCTCTC
>NW_027014933.1:0-5000 GCF_036934945.1 Oncorhynchus masou masou | reverse complement strand
CTCTGTCTCTCTCTCTCCCCCCTGTTACTCTGTTCCTCTCTCTCTCTCTCTCTCTCTCTCTCTCTCCCCTGTTACTCTGTTCCTCTCTCTCTCTCTCTCTCTCTCTCCCCGTTCCTCTGTTCCTCTCTCTCTCTCTCCCCTGTTACTCTGTTCCTCTCTCTCTGTCTCTCTCTCTCTCTCTCTCTCTCTCTCTGTTCCTCTGTTCCTCTCTCTCTCTCTCTCCCCCTGTTACTCTGTTCCTCTCTCTCTCTGTCTCTCCCTCTCCACTGTTACTCTGTTCCTCTCTCTCTCTGTCTCTCTCTCTCCACTGTTACTCTGTTCTCTCTCTCTCTCTCTCTCTCTCCCCTGTTACTCTGTTCCTCTCTCTCTCTCTCTCTCCTGTTACTCTGTTCCTCTCTCTCTGTCTCTCTCTCTCCACTGTTACTCTGTTCCTCTCTCTGTCTCTCTCTCTCCCTGTTACTCTGTTCCTCTCTCTCTCTCTCTCTCTCTCCCCTGTTACTCTGTTCCTCTCTCTCTGTCTCTCTCTCTCCACTGTTACTCTGTTCCTCTCTCTCTCTGTCTCTGTCTCTCTCTCTCCACTGTTACTCTGTTCCTCTCTCTCTCTGTCTCTCTCTCCCCCCTGTTACAAGGTTCCTCTCTCTCTCTCTGTCTCTCTCTCTCTCTCGCCACTGTTACTCTGTTCCTTTCTCTCTCTCTCCCTCTGTTACTCTGTCTCCCCTCTTCACCCTGTTCTCTGTTCTCTCTCCTGTCTCTGTTACTCTGTTCCTCTCTCTCTCTCTCTCCCCTCTCCCTGTTACTCTGTTCCTCTCTCTCTCTTACTCTGTTCCTCTCTCTCTCTGTCTCTCTCTACCACTGTCCCCCTCTCTTTCCTCTCTTACTCTGTTCTCTCTCTCTCCCCTGTTACTGTTCTCTCTCTCCTCCCCCTGTTACTCTGTTCCTCTCTCTCTCTCTCTCCCCTGTTACTCTGTTCCTCTCTCTCTGTCTCTCTCTCCCTGTTACTCTGTTCCTCTCTCTCTGTCTCTCTCTCCCACTGTTACTCTGTTCCTCTCTCTCTCTCTCTCTGTCTCCTCTCTCTCTCCCCTGTTACTCTGTTCCTCTCTCTCTCCCCTGTCTGTTCTCTCTCCCCTGTTACTCTGTTCCCCTCTCTCTCTCTCCCCTGTTACTCTGTTCCTCTCTCTCTCTCTCTCTCTCTCCACTGTTACTCTGTTCCTCTCTCTCTCTCTCTCTCTCCCCACTGTTACTCTGTTCCTCTCTCTCTCTCTCTCTCCCCTCTGTTCCTGTCACTCTGTTACTCTCCCCTGTTACCCTGTTCTGTCTCTCTCTCTCTCCCCCCACCCTGTTACTCTGTTCCTCTCTCTCCTCTTACCCTGTTCTCTCTCTTCCCCCTGTTACTCTGTTCCTCTCTGTCTCTCCCCTGTTACTCTGTTCTCTCTCTCTCTCTCTCCCTGTTACTCTGTTCTCTTCTCTCTCCCCTGTTAATCTGTTCCTCTCTCTCTCTCTCTGTCTCTCTCTCTCTCCCCTGTTGCTCTTTTCCTGTCACTCTCTCTCCCCTGTTGCTCTGTCCCTCTCTCTCTCTCTGTCTCTCCCGTTCCTCTGTTCCTCTCTCTCTGTTCCCCCTGTTCCTCTGTTCCTCTCTCTCTCACCCCTGTTACTCTGTTCCTCTCTCTCTCTCTCTCTCTCCCCCATTACTCTGTTCCTCTCTCTCTCTCTGTCTCTCTCTCCGCCCTGTAACACTGTTCCTCTCTCTCTCTCTCTCCACTGTTACTCTGTTCCTCTCTCTCTCTCTCTCTCTCTCCACTGTTACTCTGTTCCTCTCTCTCTCTCTCTCTCTCCATTCTCTCCCCTCTCTGTTCCTCTCTCTGTCTCTCTCTCCCCCCTGTTACTCTGTTCCTCTCTCTGTCTCTCTCTCTCCACTGTTACTCTGTTCCTCCCTCTCTCTGTCTCTCTCTCCCCCTGTTACTCTGTTCCTCTCTCTCTCCCTCTCTCTCTCTCTCTCTCCACTGTTACTCTGTTCCTCTCTCTCTCTCTCTCTCTCCCACTGTTACTCTGTTCCTCTCTCTCTCTCTCTCTCCCCTGTTACTCTGTTCCTCTCTCTCTCTCTCTCTGTCTCTCTCTCCACTGTTACTCTGTTCCTCTCTCTCTGTCTCTGTCTCTCTCTCCCCCTGTTACTCTGTTCCTCTCTCTCTGTCTCTCTCTCCCCTGTTACTCCGTTCCTCTCTCTCTCTCTCTCTCTCTCCCCTGTTACTCTGTTCCTCTCTCTCTCTCTCTCTCTCTCCCCTGTTACCCTGTTCCTCTCTCTCCCCCCGTTAATCTGTTCCTCTCTCCCCTGTTACCCTGTCCCCCTCTCTTTCCCCCGTTACTCTGTTCCTCTCTCTATCCCTGTTACCCTGTTCTCTCTCTCTCTCTCCCTGTTACTCTGTTCCTCTCTCTCTCTCTCTCCCCTGTTACTCTGTTCCTCTCTCTCTGTCTCTCTCTCTCCACTGTTACTCTGTTCCTCCCTCTCTCTGTCTCTCTCTCCCACTGTTACTCTGTTCCTCTCTCTCTCCCCCTCTCTCTCTCTTCTCTCTCCACTGTTACTCTGTTCCTCTCTCTCTCTCTCTCTCTCCACTGTTACTCTGTTCCTCTCTCTCTCTGTCTCTCTCTCTCCACTGTTACTCTGTTCCTCTCTCTCTCTGTCTCTCTCTCCCACCTGTTACTCTGTTCCTCTCTCTCTGTCTCTCTCTCCTCTCCCCTTACTCTGTTCCTCTCTCTCTGTCTCTCTCTGTTACCCCTGTTACTCTGTTCTCTCTCTGTCTCTCTCTCTCCCTGTTACTCTGTTCCTCTCTCTCTGTCTCTCTCTCCCCCTGTTACTCTGTTCCTCTCTCTCCCCCTCTCTCTCTCTCTCTCTCTCTCCACTGTTACTCTGTTCCCCTCTCTCTATCTCTCTCTCTCCACTGTTTCTCTGTTCCTCTCTCTCTGTCTCTCTCTCCCCTGTTACTCTGTTCCTCTCTCTCTCTCTGTCTCTCTCTCTCCACTGTTACTCTGTTCCTCTCTCTCTCTGTCTCTGTCTCTCTCTCTCCACTGTTACTCTGTTCCCCTCTCTCTCTGTCTCTCTCTCCCCCCTGTAACTCCGTTCCTCTCTCTCTCTCTCTCTCTCCACTGTTACTCTGTTCCTCTCTCTCTGTCTCTCTCTCTCTCTCCCCTGTTACCCTGTTCCTCTCTCTCCCCCCGTTAATCTGTTCCTCTCTCTCACACTGTTACCCTGTCCCCCTCTCTTTCCCCCGTTACTCTGTTCCTCTCTCTATCCCTGTTACCCTGTTCTCTCTCTTCCCCTGTTACTCTGTTCCTCTCTCTCTCTCTCCCCCTGTTACTCTGTTCCTCTCTCTCTGTCTCTCTCTCTCCACTGTTACTCTGTTCCTCTCTCTCTCTCTCTCCCCACTGTTACTCTGTTCCTCTCTCTCCATCTGTTCCCTGTTCCTCTCTCTGTCTCTCTCTCTCCCTGTTACTCTGTTCCTCTCTCTCTCTCTCTCTCTCCCCCGTTACACTGTTCCTCTGTTCCTCTCTCTCTCTCTCTCTCTCTCCCCTGTTACTCTGTTCCTCTCTCTCTCTCTCTCTCTCAATCTCTGTTCCTCTCTCTCTGTCCTCTCCCCTGTTACTCTGTTCCTCCCTCTCTCTCTCCCCTGTTACTCTCCTCTCCTCTCTCTTACTCTGTTCCTCTCTCTCTCTCTGTCTGTCTCTCCCCTGTTTCTCTGTTCCTCTCTCTCTCTCTCTCTCTCTCTCTCTCTCTCTCTCTCTCTCCCCTGTTACTCTGTTCCTCTCTCTCTCTCTCTCTCTCTCCACTGTTACTCTGTTCCTCTCTCTCTCTCTCTCTCTCTCCCCTGTTACTCTGTTCCTCTCTCTCTCTCTCTCTCTCCCCTGTTACTCTGTTCCTCTCTCTCTCTCTCTCTCCCCCGTTACTCTGTTCCTCTCTCTCTCTCTCTCCCCCCATTACTCTGTTCCTCTCTCTCTCTCCCCCTTGTTACTCTGTTCTGTTCCTCTCTCTCTCTCTGTTCTCTCTCTCTCCTGTCTCTCCCTGTTACTCTGTTACTCTGTTCCTCTCTCTCCCCTGTTACTTGTCTCTCTCTCTCCCCCGTTACTCTGTTCCTCCTCTCTCTCTCTCTCTCTCCTCCCTGTTACTCTGTTCCTCTCTCTCTCTCTGTCTCTCTCTCTCCACTGTTACTCTGTTCTCTCTCTCTCTCTCCCCCTCCTCTGTTCCTCTCTCTCTCTGTCTACTCTGTCCCCTGTTACTCTGTTCTCTCTCTCTCTCTCCACTGTTACTCTGTTCCTCTCTCTCTCTCTCTGTCTCTCTCTCTCCACTGTTACTCTGTTCCTCTCTCTCTCTCTCTCTCTCTCTGTTACTCTGTTCCTCTCTCTCTCTCTCTCTCTGTTACTCTCTCTCCCCCGTTACTCTGTTCCTCTCTCTCTCTCTCCCCTGTTACTCTGTTCCTCTCTCTCTCTCCCCTGTTACTCTGTTCCTCTCTCTCTCTCTCCCCTGTTACTCTGTTCCTCTTCTCTCTCTCTCTCTCTGTCTCTCTCTCCCTGTTACTCTGTTCCTCTCTCTCTCTCTCCCCTGTTACTCTGTTCTCTCTCTCTCCCCCGTCTCTGTTCTCTCTCCACTGTTACTCTGTTCTGTCTCTCTCTCCCCATTACTGTTCCTCTCTCTCTCTCTCTCTCCTCCCTGTTACTCTGTTCCTCTCTCTCTCTCTGTCTCTCTCTCTCCCTGTTACTCTGTTCCTCTCTCTCTCTCTCTCTCTCTCTGTTACCTCTTCCTCCCTCTGTCTCCCCCCTCTTCCTCCTGTTACTCTGTTCTCTCTCTATCTCTGTCTCTCCCCCTGTTACTCTGTTCCTCTCTCTCTCTCCCCCTGCTTACCTGTTTCTCTCTGTCTCCCTCACCCCTGTTACTCTGTTCCTCTCTCTGTCTCTCCCCCCTGTTACTCTGTTCCTCTCTCTCTCTCTCTCTCCCCATTACTCTGTTCCTCTCT
>NW_027014932.1:0-12519 GCF_036934945.1 Oncorhynchus masou masou | reverse complement strand
CTGGCCATCTACCACTGATCTGGACATACAGGGCTCTCTCTCTCGACCATCTACCATGACCATCTACCACTGATCTGGACATACAGGGCTCTCTCTCTCGACCATCTACATGACCATCTACCACTGATCTGGACATACAGGGCTCTCTCTCTCGACCATCTACCATGACCATCTACCACTGATCTGGACATACAGGGCTCTCTCTCGACCATCTACCATGACCATCTACCACTGATCTGGACATACAGGGCTCTCTCTCTACGACCATCTACCCTGACCATCTACCACTGATCTGGACATACAGGGCTCTCTCTCTCGACCATCTACCATGACCATCTACCACTGATCTGGACATACAGGGCTCTCTCTCTCGACCATCTACCATGACCATCTACCACTGATCTGGACATACAGGGCTCTCTCTCGACCATCTACCATGACCATCTACCACTGATCTGGACATACAGGGCTCTCTCTCTCGACCATCTACCATGACCATCTACCACTGATCTGGACATACAGGGCTCTCTCTCTCGACCATCTACCATGACCATCTACCACTGATCTGGACATACAGGGCTCTTCTCTCGACCATCTACCATGACCATCTACCACTGATCTGGACATACAGGGCTCTCTCTCGACCATCTACCATGACCATCTACCACTGATCTGGACATACAGGGCTCTCTCTCTCGACCATCTACCATGACCATCTACCACTGATCTGGACATACAGGGCTCTCTCTCTCGACCATCTACCCTGACCATCTACCACTGATCTGGACATACAGGGCTCTCTCTCTCGACCATCTACCCTGACCATCTACCACTGATCTGGACATACAGGGCTCTCTCTCTCTCTCGACCATCTACCATGACCATCTACCACTGATCTGGACATACAGGGCTCTCTCTCTCTCTCGACCATCTACCCTGACCATCTACCACTGATCTGGACATACAGGGCTCTCTCTTCGACCATCTACCCTGACCATCTACCACTGATCTGGACATACAGGGCTCTCTCTCGACCATCTACCCTGACCATCTACCACTGATCTGGACATACAGGGCTCTCTCTCGACCATCTACCCTGACCATCTACCACTGATCTGGACATACAGGGCTCTTCTCTCGACCATCTACCCTGACCATCTACCACTGATCTGACATACAGGGCTCCCTCCGACCACTACCCCACCATCTACCACTGATCTGGACATACAGGGCTCTCTCTCTCGACCATCTACCATGACCATCTACCACTGATCTGGACATACAGGGCTCTCTCTCTCGACCATCTACCCTGACCATCTACCACTGATCTGGACATACAGGGCTCCTCTCTCGACCATCTACCATGACCATCTACCACTGATCTGGACATACAGGGCTCTCTCTCGACCATCTACCCTGACCATCTACCACTGATCTGGACATACAGGGCTCTCTCTCTCGACCATCTACCCTGACCATCTACCACTGATCTGGACATACAGGGCTCTCTCTCTCGACCATCTACCATGACCATCTACCACTGATCTGGACATACAGGGCTCTCTCTCTCTCGACCATCTACCATGACCATCTACCACTGATCTGGACGTACAGGGCTCTCTCTCTCGACCATCTACCCTGACCATCTACCACTGATCTGGACATACAGGGCTCTTTCGACCATCTACCATGACCATCTACCACTGATCTGACATACAGGGCTCTCTCGACCATCTACCATGACCATACCACTGATCTGACATACAGGGCTCTCTCGACCATCTACCATGACCATCTACCACTGATCTGGACATACAGGGCTCTCTCGACCATCTACCATGACCATCTACCACTGATCTGGACATACATGGCTCTCTCTCGACCATCTACCATGACCATCTACCACTGATCTGGACATACAGGGCTCTCTCTCTCTCGACCATCTACCATGACCATCTACCACTGATCTGGACATACAGGGCTCTCTCTCTCTCGACCATCTACCATGACCATCTACCACTGATCTGGACATACAGGGCTCTCGACCATCTACCATGACCATCTACCACTGATCTGGACATACAGGGCTCTCTCTCGACCATCTACCATGACCATCTACCACTGATCTGGACATACAGGGCTCTCTCGACCATCTACCATGACCATCTACCACTGATCTGGACATACAGGGCTCTCTCTCTCGACCATCACCATGACCATCTACCACTGATCTGGACATACAGGGCTCTCTCTCGACCATCTACCATGACCATCTACCACTGATCTGGACATACAGGGCTCTCTCTCGACCATCTACCATGACCATCTACCACTGATCTGGACATACAGGGCTCTCTCGACCATCTACCCTGACCATCTACCACTGATCTGGACATACAGGGCTCTCTCGACCATCTACCATGACCATCTACCACTGATCTGGACATACAGGGCTCTCTCTCTCGACCATCTACCATGACCATCTACCACTGATCTGGACATACAGGGCTCGACCATCTACCATGACCATCTACCACTGATCTGGACATACAGGGCTCTCTCTCTCTCGACCACCCTGACCATCTACCACTGATCTGGACATACAGGGCTCTCTCTCGACCATCTACCCTGACCCATCTACCACTGATCTGGACATACATCTCGACCATCTACCATGACCATCTACCACTGATCTGGACATACAGGGCTCTCTCTCGACCATCTACCCTGACCATCTACCACTGATCTGACATACAGGGCTCTCTCTCGACCATCTACCATGACCATCTACCACTGATCTGGACATACAGGGCTCTCCTCGACCATCTACCCTGACCATCTACCACTGATCTGGACATACAGGGCTCTCTCTCTCGACCATCTACCATGACCATCTACCACTGATCTGGACATACAGGGCTCTCTCTCGACCATCTACCATGACCATCTACCACTGATCTGGACATACAGGGCTCTCTCTCGACCATCTACCCTGACCATCTACCACTGATCTGGACATACAGGGCTCTCTCTCGACCATCTACCATGACCATCTACCACTGATCTGGACATACAGGGCTCTCTCTCGACCATCTACCATGACCATCTACCACTGATCTGGACATACAGGGCTCTCTCTCGACCATCTACCATGACCATCTACCACTGATCTGGACATACAGGGCTCTCTCGACCATCTACCATGACCATCTACCACTGATCTGGACATACAGGGACCATCTACCCTCTCTACCACTGATCTGGACCATCTACCCATGACCATCTACCACTGATCTGGACATACAGGGCTCTCTCTCTCGACCATCTACCATGACCATCTACCACTGATCTGGACATACAGGGCTCTCGACCATCTACCATGACCATCTACCACTGATCTGGACATACAGGGACCATCTACCCTGACCATCTACCACTGATCGACCATCTACCCTGACCATCTACCACTGATCTGGACATACAGGGCTCTCGACCATCTACCCGACCATCTACCCTGACCATCTACCACTGATCTGGACATACATCCCGACCATGACCATCTACCACTGATCTGGACATACAGGCTCTCTCTCGACCATCTACCCTGACCATCTACCACTGATCTGGACATACAGGGCTCTCTCTCGACCATCTACCCTGACCATCTACCACTGACTGATCTGACCATCTACCATGACATACAGGGCATACAGGGCTCTCTTCTCTCGACCATCTACCCTGACCATCTACCACTGATCTGGACATACAGGGCTCTCTCGACCATCTACCCTGACCATCTACCACTGATCTGGACATACAGGGCTCTCTCGCATCTACCATGACCATCTACCACTGATCGACCATCTACATCTATGACCATCTACCACTGATCTGGACATACAGGGCTCTCTCTCTCGACCATCTACCCTGACCATCTACCACTGATCTGGACATACAGGGCTTCTCTCTCGACCATCTACCCTGACCATCTACCACTGATCTGGACATACAGGGCTCTCTCTCGACCATCTACCATGACCATCTACCACTGATCTGGACATACAGGGCTCTCTCTCGACCATCTACCATGACCATCTACCACTGATCTGGACATACAGGGCTCTCTCTCTCGACCATCTACCATGACCATCTACCACTGATCTGGACATACAGGGCTCTCTCTCTCGACCATCTACCATGACCATCTACCACTGATCTGGACATACAGGGCTCTCTCTCTCGACCATCTACCATGACCATCTACCACTGATCTGGACATACAGGGCTCTCTCTCTCGACCATCTACCATGACCATCTACCACTGATCTGGACATACAGGGCTTCTCTCTCTCGACCATCTACCCTGACCATCTACCACTGATCTGGACATACAGGGCTCTCTCTCGACCATCTACCATGACCATCTACCACTGATCTGGACATACAGGGCTCTCTCTCTCGACCATCTACCCTGACCATCTACCACTGATCTGGACATACAGGGCTCTCTCGACCATCTACCACTGATCTGACCATCTACCATCTACCACTGATCTGGACATACAGGGCTCTCTCTCGACCATCTACCCTGACCATCTACCACTGATCTGGACATACAGGGCTCTCTCATCTACCACTGATCTGGACATACAGGGCTCTCTCGACCATCATGACATCTACCACTGATCTGACATCTCTCTGACCATCTACCACTGATCTGGACATACAGGGCTCTCTCTCTCGACCATCTACCATGACCATCTACCACTGATCTGGACATACAGGGCTCTCTCTCTGACCATCTACCATGACGATCTACCACTGATCTGGACATACAGGGCTCTCTCTCGACCATCTACCATGACCATCTACCACTGATCTGGACATACAGGGCTCTCTCTCTCGACCATCTACCATGCCTGTGGATGACTGATTAGCCAGTAAATGTTGTAACTCTCGCTGTGTGTGTGTGTTTAGCCAGCCGAGCCCTAGCCTTCCCTTTAATCTCCCTCACCAACTTCAAACATCTGCTATCTGTGCAGCTAACCGATCGCTGCAGCTGTACATAGTCTATGGGTAAATAGCCCACCCATTTTTACCTACCTCATCCCCATACTGTTTTTATTTATTTATTTTCTGCTCTTTTGCACACCAATATCTCTACCTGTACATGACCATCTGATCATTTATCACCCCAGTGTTAATCTGCAAAATTGTAATTATTCGCCTACCTCCTCATGCCTTTTGCTACACAATGTATATAGACTCACCTTTTTTCTACTGTGTTATTGACTTGTTAATTGTTTACTCCATGTATAACTCTGTGTTGTCTGTTCACACTGCTATGCTTTATCTTGGCCAGGTCGCAGTTGCAAATGAGAACTTGTTCTCAACTAGCCCACCTGGTTAAATAAAGGTGAAATAATAAAATAAGGTTGTGATTTAGCTGTATCCTTCTGTAGCCCCTTGGAACAGAGAGCTGCAAACATTTTGTCTCATTTAAAAGGAAAGCTTCTCACCATTTTCCTTCTCTCGCTCTGTTGTTTCTCTCCTCTCACTCTCTTCTATCCGAGGGAAAAGTGTAGTAACGACAACACACACATAGGAATGCCGACGATCAAAGAACCCTGAGGTCTAAAACACAGAGCAATGCCGCAGTCCTATCAGTGCATGGAGATAGTGTCTGTCGACCTACGCAGCGCTACAATAGGTCTTCATAAACACAACCATTATCCTCCATTGCTATGGAGCAACCCAGCTTTACGTTGACGTGTGATGGGCATCAGTAAGAGAACCCTGTGTTGTGGCTTGGTGGGGAGTGTAGGGAGGGAAAGGGGAGTATAGATTCACACTGAGTTGGGGCTTGGTGGGGAGTGTAGGGAGGGAAAGGGGAGTATAGATTCACACTGAGTTGGGGCTTGGTGGGGAGTGTAGGAGGGAAAGGGGAGTATAGATTCACACTGAGTTGGGGAGGGAGTGTAGGGAGGGAAAGTGGAGTATAGATTCACACTGAGTTGGGGCTTGGTGGGGAGTGTAGGGAGGGAAAGGGGAGTATAGATTCACACTGAGTTGGGGCTTGGTGGGGAGTGTAGGGAGGGAAAGGGGAGTATAGATTCACACTGAGTTGGGGCTTGGTGGGGAGTGTAGGGATGAAAGGGGAGTATAGATTCACACTGAGTTGGGGCTTGGTGGGGAGTGTAGGAGGGAAAGGGGAGTATAGATTCACACTGAGTTGGGGCTTGGTGGGGAGTGTAGGGATGAAAGGGAGTATAGATTCACACTGAGTTGGGGCTTGGTGGGGAGTGTAGGGAGGGAAAGGGGAGTATAGATTAACACTGAGTTGGGG
The DNA here is from genome assembly GCF_036934945.1 of Oncorhynchus masou masou. NCBI lineage: Eukaryota > Metazoa > Chordata > Actinopteri > Salmoniformes > Salmonidae > Oncorhynchus > Oncorhynchus masou. The sequence continues at coordinate 6,173 of NW_027014932.1, read as the reverse complement.
CTTGGTGGGGAGTGTAGGGAGGGAAAGGGGAGTATAGATTCACACTGAGTTGGGGCTTGGTGGGGAGTGTAGGGAGTGTAGGGGAGGGAAAGGGGAGTATAGATTCACACTGAGTTGGGGCTTGGTGGGGAGTGTAGGGGAGGGAATTGGGCTTGGTGGGGAAAGGGGAGTATAGATTCACACTGAGTTGGGGCTTGGTGGGGAGTGTAGGGAGGGAAAGGGGAGTATAGATACACACTGAGTTGGGGCTTGGTGGGGAGTGTAGGGAGGGAAAGGGGAGTATAGATTCACACTGAGTTGGGGCTTGGTGGGGAGTGTAGGGAGGGAAAGGGGAGTATAGATTCACACTGAGTTGGGGCTTGGTGGGGAGTGTAGGGAGGGAAAGGGGAGTATAGATTCACACTGAGTTGGGGCTTGGTGGGGAGTGTAGGGAGGGAAAGGGGAGTATAGATTCACACTGAGTTGGGGCTTGGTGGGGAGTGTAGGGAGGGAAAGGGGAGTATAGATTCACACTGAGTTGGGGCTTGGTGGGGAGTGTAGGGAGGGAAAGGGGAGTATAGATTCACACTGAGTTGGGGCTTGGTGGGGAGTGTAGGGGAGGGAAAGGGGAGTATAGATTCACACTGAGTTGGGGCTTGGTGGGGAGTGTAGGGAGGGAAAGGGGAGTATAGATTCACACTGAGTTGGGGCTTGGTGGGGAGTGTAGGGAGGGAAAGGGGAGTATAGATTCACACTGAGTTGGGGCTTGGTGGGGAGTGTAGGGAGGAAAGGGAGTATAGATTCACACTGAGTTGGGGCTTGGTGGGGAGTGTAGGGAGGGAAAGGGGAGTATAGATTCACACTGAGTTGGGGCTTGGTGGGGAGTGTAAGGAGGGAAAGGGGAGTATAGATTCACACTGAGTTGGGGCTTGGTGGGGAGTGTAGGGAGGGAAAGGGGAGTATAGATTCACACTGAGTTGGGGCTTGGTGGGGAGTGTAGGGAGGGAAAGGGGAGTATAGATTCACACTGAGTTGGGGCTTGGTGGGGAGTGTAGGGAGGGAAAGGGGAGTATAGATTCACACTGAGTTGGGGCTTGGTGGGGAGTGTAGGGAGGGAAAGGGGGAGTATAGATTCACACTGAGTTGGGGCTTGGTGGGGGAGTGTAGGGAGGGAAAGGGGAGTATAGATTCACACTGAGTTGGGGCTTGGTGGGGAGTGTAAGGAGGGAAAGGGGAGTATAGATTCACACTGAGTTGGGGCTTGGTGGGGAGTGTAGGGAGGGAAAGGGGAGTATAGATTCACACTGAGTTGGGGCTGGGGAGTTGGGGCTTGGGGTGGGGAGTGTAGGGAGGGAAAGGGGAGTATAGATTCACACTGAGTTGGGGCTGGTGGGGAGTGTAGGGAGGGAAAGGGGAGTATAGATTCACACTGAGTTGGGGCTTGGTGGGGAGTGTAGGGAGGGAAAGGGAGTATAGATTCACACTGAGTTGGGGCTTGGTGGGGGTGGGGAGTGTAGGGAGGGAAAGGGGAGTATAGATTCACACTGAGTTGGGGCTTGGTGGGGAGTGTAGGAGGGAGGGAAAGGGGAGTATAGATTCACACTGAGTTGGGGCTTGGTGGGGAGTGTAAGGAGGGAAAGGGGAGTATAGATACACACTGAGTTGGGGCTTGGTGGGGAGTGTAGGGAGGGAAAGGGGAGTATAGATTCACACTGAGTTGGGGCTTGGTGGGGAGTGTAGGGGAGGGAAAGGGGAGTATAGATTCACACTGAGTTGGGGCTAGGGAGGGAAAGAGGTATAGATTTGGTGGTGGGGAGTGTAGGGAGGGAAAGGGGAGTATAGATTCACACTGAGTTGGGGCTTGGTGGGGAGTGTAGGGAGGGAAAAGGGGAGTATAGATTCACACTGAGTTGGGGCTTGGTGGGGAGTGTAGGGAGGGAAAGGGGAGTATAGATTCACACTGAGTTGGGGCTTGGTGGGGAGTGTAGGGAGGAAAAGGGAGTATAGATTCACACTGAGTTGGGGCTTGGTGGGGAGTATAGATTCACACTGAGTTGGGGCTGGGAGTGTAGGAGGAAAGGGGGAGTATAGATACACACTGAGTTGGGGCTTGGTGGGGAGTGTAGGGAGGGAAAGGGGAGTATAGATTCACACTGAGTTGGGGCTTGGTGGGGAGTGTGGGAGGGAAAGGGGAGTATAGATACACACTGAGTTGGGGCTTGGTGGGGAGTGTAGGGAGGGAAAGGGGAGTATAGATTCACACTGGAGTTGGGGCTTGGTGGGGAGTGTAGGAGGGAAAGTGGAGTATAGATTCACACTGAGTTGGGGCTTGGTGGGGAGTGTAGGAGGGAAAGGGGAGTATAGATTCACACTGAGTTGGGGCTTGGTGGGGAGTGTAGGGAGGGAAAGGGGAGAGCAGATTCGTCACTGTTGGGGCTTGGTGGGGAGTGTAGGAGGGAAAGGGAGTATAGATTCACACTGAGTTGGGGCTTGGTGGGGAGTGTAGGGAGGAAAGGGGAGTAAGATTCACAGAGCAGGATCTAACAGGCCTTTTTACACTATTCCTCCATCTGTCTTCCTGTGTGACACTGAAATGGCACTTATTACACTACTATTATACGGGCATGAACCTTCTATTGCTGTATGTTCTATTGCCGTATGTTCTATTGCCGTATGTTCTATTGCCGTATGTTCTATTGCCATATGTTCTATTGCCGTATGTTCTATTGCCGTATGTTCTATTGCCGTATGTTCTATTGCTGTATCCTCAAGATTTGTCCAAGTCTATTTGTTTGTATCATCTGTTCTGTGAGAGGACGTCTTCTGTTTCTTCTCCAAGGCATCTCTGTCTGGCTCCTATATTCCTGTAGACTGTTGTTATTAGTGCTTATCACAGGCCTGTAGGTGTCAGTTGCTGCCGTCTTCGGGAAGTGAGACGATAGACGATACAGAGTGAATTGTTTTGAAGATGCAAGTGATACAACCACATTCTGGACTTTATCAGTGCATCTGCCAGCTTCGCTTTCTCCCCAGAAAGGGTGGTAAAATCGACCCCTCTGCGTGGGCATCGACTGTAGTGCAATGCTGTGCCACCGCCAGGGCCAGCCAGGGTCGGAGATGCCAAAGTCATTTTTCATTTGGAGAGGAAACAGTTCCAGGATTTTGTTTGCTGGAGTGTGTTCAAGCCAAGCACTGCAGCTCCGTTCGGAAATGCGTCAACTATGGTGACACACTGGCTGATGGATGAATCAGACTCCCCCCTCACTCAGCAAGCTGTTAGAGCTGCTGTAGGAGCAATCATCATACGGGGAAAACACATTTCTAAAAAACTTACATTTCCATTTAATGATGGAATCCGCAGTAGAGGAAACAGCGCCACTGACTGCCCCCAATCATTGTTGTTTTGTAGACAAAGCAGAGGTGGGAGTGCTGGGGGAGGTGCGAGTGCTGAGGAAGTGGGAGTACTGGGGTAGGTGGGAGTGCTGGGGGAGGTGGGGGGTGCTGGGGGAGGTGGGGAGGTGGGAGTGCTGGGGGATGCGGATTGAGGGAAGTGGGAGTACTGGGGTAGGTGGGAGTGCTGGGGAGGTGGGGAGTGCTGGCTGAGGTGGGGAGGTGGGAGTCAGATGGGCGAGGTGGGAATCAGCAGGGGGAGGTGGGGAGTGGCTGAGGGAAGTGGGAGTACTGGGGTAGGTGGGAGTGCTGGGGGAGGTGGGGAGGCTGGCTGAGGTAGGAGGGAGGTGGGGAGTGCTGGGCGAGGTGGGAGTGCTGGGGGAGGTGGGGGGAGGTGGGGGAGGTGGGGAGTGCTGGGAGGTGGGGAGGTGGGGGAGTGCTGGGCGAGGTGGGAGTGCTGGGGGAGGTGGGGAGTGCTGGCTGAGGTGGGGAGGTGGGAGGGGCGAGGTGGGAGTGCTGGGGAGGTGGGGAGTGCTGGAGTGCTGGGGGAGGTGGGGAGTGCTGGGGGAGGTGCGGAGTGCTGAGGGAGGTGCGGAGTGCTGGGGGAGGTGGGGAGTGCTGAGGGAGGTGCGGAGTGCTGGGGGAGGTGCGGAGTGCTGTGGGAGGTGGGGAGTGCTGGGGGAGGTGGGGAGTGCTGGGAGAGGTGTGGAGTGCTGAGGGAGGTGGGAGTGCTGAGGGAGGTGGGGAGTGCTGGGGGAGGTGCGGGGTGCTGGGAGGTGGGAGTGCTGGGAGGTGCGAGTGCTGTGGGAGGTGGGAAGTGCTGAGGGAGGTGGGGTGGGGAGTGCTGAGGGAGGTGCGGAGTGCTGTGGGAGGTGGGGGAGTGCTGAGGGAGGTGGGGAGTGCTGGGGGAGGTGGGAGTGCTGAGGGAGGTGGGAGTGCTGGAGGGAGGTGGGAGTGCTGAGGGAGGTGGAAGTGCTGGAGGAGGTGGGGAGTGCTGGGGGAGGGTGGGAGTGCTGTGGGAGAGGTGAGGAGTGCTGGGGGAGGTCAAGTGCTAAGGGAGGTGGGAGTGCTGGGGAGGTGGGAGTGCTGGGGGAGGTGGGAGTGCTTGCGGAGGTGCGGAGTGCTGGGGAGGTGGGGAGTGCTGAGGGAGGTGGGGAGTGCTGGGGGAGGTGGGGAGTGCTGGGGGAGGTGGGAGGTTCTGAGGGAGGTGGGGAGTGCTGGGGGAGGTGGGAGTGCTGGGGGAGGTGCGGAGTGCTGTGGGAGGTGGGGAGTGCTGAGGGAGGTGGGGAGTGCTGGGGAGGTGGGGAGGCTGGGGGAGGTGGGAGTTCTGGGGAGGTGGGGAGTGCTGGGGGGAGGTGGGAGTGCTGAGGGAGGTGCGGAGTGCTGGGGAGGTGGGGAGTGCTGAGGGAGGTGGGGAGTGCTGAGGGAGGTGGGGAGTGCTGGGGAGGTGCGGAGTGCTGTGGGAGGTGGGGGAGTGCTGAGGGAGGTGGGGAGTGCTGGGGGAGGTGGGGGAGTGCTGAGGGAGGTGGGAGTGCTGAGGGAGGTGGGAGTGCTGAGGGAGGTGGAAGTGCTGGGGAGGTGGGGAGTGCTGGGGGAGGTGGGAGTGCTGGTGGGAGGTGAGTAGTGCTGGGGGAGGTGGAAGTGCTAAGGGAGGTGGGAGTGCTGGGGAGGTGGGAGTGCTGAGGGAGGTGGGAGTGCTTGCAGAGGTGCGGAGTGCTGAGGGAGGTGGGGAGTGCTGGGGGAGGTGGGAGTTCTGAGGGAGGTGGGAGTGCTGAGGGGGGTGGGTGGTGCTTGCGGAGGTGCCGAGTGCTGGGGAGGTGGGGAGTACTGAGGGAGGTGGGGAGTGCTGGGGGAGGTGGAAGTGCTGGGGGAGGTGGGGAGTGCTGGCAGAGGTTGGGAGTGCTGAGGGAGGTGGAAGTGCTGGGGTAGGTGGGGAGTGCTGGGGGAGGTGGGAGTGCTGAGGGAGGTGGGGAGTGCTGGGGGAGGTGGAAGTGCAGGGAGGTGGGAGTGGTGGGGAGGTGGGAGTGCTGGGGGAGGTGGGAGTGGTGGGGAGGTGGGAGTGCTTGCGGAGGTGCGGAGTGCTGGGGGAGGTGGGGAGTGCTGGGGGAGGTGGAAGTGCTAAGGGAGGTGGGAGTGGTGGGGGTGGGAGTGCTGGGGAGGTGGGGAGTGCTGGGGGAGGTGGGGGAGTGCTGGGGGAGGTGGAAGTGCTAAGGGAGGTGGGAGTGGTGGGAGGTGGGAGTGCTGGGGGAGGTGGGAGTGGTGGGGAGGTGGGAGTGCTGAGGGAGGTGGGGAGTGCTGAGGAGGTGGGAGTGCTTGCAGGTGCGGAGTGCTGGGGGAGGTGGGGAGTGCTGAGGGAGGTGGAGAGTGCTGGGGGAGGTGGGGAGTGCTGGGGGAGTGCTGGCGAAGATTGGGAGTGCTGAGGGAGGTGGGAGTGCTGGGGGAGGTGGGAGTGCTGGGGGAGGTGGGAGTGCTGAGGGAGGTGGGGAGTGCTGGGGGAGGTGGGCGTGCTAAGGGAGGTGGGAGTGGTGGGGAGGTGGGAGTGCTGAGGGAGGTGGGAGTGCTGGGGAGGTTGGGAGTGCTGAGGGAGGTGGGAGTGGTGGGGGAGGTTGGGAGTGCTGGGGGAGGCTGGGAGTGGTGGGGGAGGTTGGGAGTGCTGGCGAGAGGTTGCGGAGTGCTGGGGGAGGTGGGGAGTGCTGGGGGAGGTGGAAGTGCTAAGGGAGGTGGGAGTGGTGGGGGAGGTGGGAGTGCTGGGGGAGGTGGGGGAGTGCTGAGGGAGGTGGGGGAGTGCTGGGAGGGAAGTGCTA
>NW_027014931.1:0-12520 GCF_036934945.1 Oncorhynchus masou masou | reverse complement strand
AGCTGTCACATCTCTCTCTGTAGCTGTCTCCTCTCTCTCTGTAGCTGTCTCCTTCTCTCTCTCATAGCTGTCTCCCTCTCCCTACGCTGTAGCTCTCTCTGTAGCTCTCTCTCTCTGTAGCCCCTCTGCAGCTCTCTGCAGCTCTCTCTCTGCAGCTGTCTCTCTGTAGCTGTCTCCTCTCTCTCTCTGTAGCTGTCTCCTCTCTCTCTCTGTAGCTGTCTCCTCTCTCTCTCTGTAGCTGTCTCCTCTCTCTCTGTAGCTGTCTCCCTCTCTCTCTGTAGCTGCCCCTCTCTGTAGCTGTCTCCTCTCTCTGTAGCTGTCTCCCCTCTCTCTGTAGCTGTCTCCTCTCTCTCTCTCTCTCTGTAGCTGTCTCCTCTCTCTCTCTATAGCTGTCTCCTCTCTCTCTCTCTGCTGTCTCCTCTCTCTGTAGCTGTCTAATCTCTCTCTCTGTAGCTGTCTCCTCTCTCTCTCTCTGTAGCTGTCTCTCTCTCTCTCTCTGTAGCTGTCTCCTCTCTCTCTCTGTAGCTGTCTCCTCCTCTCTCTCTGTAGCTGTCTCCTCTCTCTCTCTGTAGCTGTCTCCCTCTCTCTCTCTGTAGCTGTCTCCTCTCTCTCTGTAGCTGTCTCCTCTCTCTCTCTGTAGCTGTCTCCTCTCTCTCTGTAGCTGTCTCCTCTCTCTCTCTGTAGCTGTCTCCTCTCTCTCTTCTGTAGCTGTCTCCTCTCTCTCCTGTAGCTGTCTCCTCTCTCTCTCTCTGTAGCTGTCTCTCTCTCTCTCTGTAGACTCTCTCTCTGTAGCTGTCTCTCTCTCTCTCTCTCTCTCTGTAGCTGTCTCCTCTCTCTCTCTGTAGCTGTCTCCTCTCTCTCTCTGTAGCTGTCTCCTCTCTCTCGCTGTAGCTCTCTCTCTGTAGCTCTCTCTCTCTGTAGCTCTCTCTCTGCAGCTCTCTCTCTGCAGCTCTCTCTGCAGCTGTCTCTCTGTAGCTGTCTCCTCTCTCTCTCTGTAGCTGTCTCCTCTCTCTCTCTCTGTAGCTGTCTCCTCTCTCTCTCTGTAGCTGTCTCTCTCTCTCTGTAGCTGTCTCCTCTCTCTCTGTAGCTGTCTCCCCTCTCTCTGTAGCTGTCTCCCTCTCTCTCTCTCTCTCTCTCTCTGTAGCTGTCTCCTCTCTCTCTCTGTAGCTGTCTCCTCTCTCTCTCTGTAGCTGTCTCCTCTCTCTCTCTGTAGCTGTCTCCTCTCTCTCTGTAGCTGTCTCCTCTCTCTCTCTGTAGCTGTCTCCTCTCTCTCTCTGTAGCTGTCTCCTCTCTCTCTGTAGCTGTCTCCTCTCTCTCTGTAGCTGTCTCCTCTCTCTCTCTGTAGCTGTCTCCTCTCTCTCTCTGTAGCTGTCTCCTCTCTCTCTCTCTCTGTAGCTGTCTCCTCTCTCTCTCTGTAGCTGTCTCCCTCTCTCTCTGTAGCTGTCTCCTCTCTCTCTGTAGCTGTCTCCTCTCTCTCTGTAGATCTCTCTCTGTAGCTGTCTCCTCTCTCTCTCTCTCTCTCTCTCTCTCTGTAGCTGTCTCCTCTCTCTCTCTCTCTCTCTGTAGCTGTCTCCTCTCTCTCTCTCTCTCTCTCTCTCTGTAGCTGTCGCCTCTCTCTCTGTAGCTCTCTCTCTGTAGCGCTCTCTCTCTGTAGCGCTCTCTCTCTGTAGCGCTCTCTCTCTGTAGCGCTCTCTCTCTCTGTAGCTCTCTCTCTCTGTAGCTCTCTCTCTCTGTAGCTCTCTCTCTGTCTCCTCTCTCTCTGTAGCTCTCTCTCTGTAGCTCTCTCTCTCTGTTTGTCTCCTCTCTCTCTGTTTGTCTCCTCTCTCTCTGTTTGTCTCCTCTCTCTCTGTTTGTCTCCTCTCTCTCTCTGTCTGTTAAATAATGCCATAGATTGCTGCTAAAATCTCTGTCCGCCTCACCTTCCACTCTCTCCCAGATGCTCGTGGTTTGATCCGCTGGATGTTGATGGTTAACCCGGAGCGTCGAGCCACGGTGGAAGACATCGCCAACCACTGGTGGGTCAATTGGGGCTGGAAGACCACTGTGTGTGACTGTGACGTCCAGAAGGACAACAGTGGCTGCATCTCTTCTCCAACGCTAGCACGCTTTATCGACTGGCAGAACCGCACCACAGAGTCACCCAGGGTGGCGCTGGTCAAGCCTCCCCGCTCGGAACACCCCGCCGTACCCCCCCATGCTGGCCGCCAGCGCCTGAGGAAGTCCAGGAAGGAGAATGATAGCGGAGCGCTCCACCATCACACCGCGTGGGAAGACAAAGACAAACCAGGACTGAAGAGGCCCAAGGGGATCCTGAAGATGCATGTGTCTGAGCAGAGGTCCCACAGCCTGGGGAGATCGAGCTGAGTCGCTCCCTGCACTTCCACGAGGGAAGGGAGCTGCCCTCCAGCCCCGAGAGGGATGAGGAGGAGGACGATGATCAGGATCGCCTGGGGGTCTCGCCGGCCAAAATGGTGCCCATCCTCCCCAAGAAGGGCATCCTGAAGAACAACCAGCAGCGGGAGTCTGGCTACTACTCCTCCCCGGAGCGCAGTGAGTCCTCTGAACTGCTAGGGGGCAGCACCTCCATGACCCCACCCGCCAGCTCACCAACAAAGAGGTCCATGGGGAGAAAGGGCATATTGAAGCGTAATGGGAAGTACGGCAACTCCACTTCCTTCCACAGTGGCTTGTCCAATATGAGCTTCCACGGAGAGACTCCAGGGGACTCAGGCCTCTCTCGCAGCCAGAGTAAACCCTCCAGTATTGTCTGTGAGGAGATGGGTCTCTCCAGTGTTCCCCCCCTTAATGGGAATGGATTGGTCTCCCTCGTCCCCGCAGCCACACGTCAGGGCCTGTATGTCGGCTGAGGATCTACTCCAGCTGGCAGGCTTCAGACGGGGGCTCCAGACGGCTGCAGGGGGGCTCCATGGGGGGAAGGTGGGGACCCGAGGGACACCAGGGTCTCCTGGGGACGACGGCAGCTTCTCTCTGCTAGGGGACATGGATGATATGACCCAGGTCTACCAACACACCCTGGACATCAGCAGCAATCTGACCTAGAGGAGGTGGAGTTGGGAGTTTGGAAGGGAAGGGACATGGGAAGGACAGACACACACTTGAACCTTCATTTCTGGGTTAGGACTGGCCAGGTGTGTTGTGAACTGGGCATCCCAGCCACCTTAATGTACTGAATCTACCCTCTCAGAGACAGTGCTGCTGTAAATCTTTATATGTTCAACAGAGCTAAATAAATATTGTGTTGTATGTCACTCAGAGTCACAAACCATGCTGTGGTGAAGCTCAATGTAATGGACAGTTAGGACTACTGTTCATGTTATCTCAATGTAACAGACAGTTAGGACTACTGTTCATGTTATCTCAATGTAACAGACAGTTAGGACTACTGTTCATGTTATCTCAATGTAACAGACAGTTAGGACTACTGTTCATGTTATCTCAATGTAACAGACAGTTAGGACTACTGTTCATGTTATCTCAATGTAACAGACAGTTAGGACTACTGTTCATGTTATCTCAATGTAACAGACAGTTAGGACTACTGTTCATGTTATCTCAATGTAACAGACAGTTAGGACTACTGTTCATGTTATCTCAATGTAACAGACAGTTAGGACTACTGTTCATGTTATCTCAATGTAACAGACAGTTAGGACTACTGTTCATGTTATCTCAATGTAACAGACAGTTAGGACTACTGTTCATGTTATCTCAATGTAACAGACAGTTAGGACTACTGTTCATGTTATCTCAATGTAACAGACAGTTAGGACTACTGTTCATGTTATCTCAATGTAACAGACAGTTAGGACTACTGTTCATGTTATCTCAATGTAACAGACAGTTAGGACTACTGTTCATGTTATCTCAATGTAACAGACAGTTAGGACTACTGTTCATGTTATCTCAATGTAACAGACAGTTAGGACTACTGTTCATGTTATCTCAATGTAACAGACAGTTAGGACTACTGTTCATGTTATCTCAATGTAACAGACAGTTAGGACTACTGTTCATGTTATCTCAATGTAACAGACAGTTAGGACTACTGTTCATGTTATCTCAATGTAACAGACAGTTAGGACTACTGTTCATGTTATCTCAATGTAACAGACAGTTAGGACTACTGTTCATGTTATCTCAATGTAACAGACAGTTAGGACTACTGTTCATGTTATCTCAATGTAACAGACAGTTAGGACTACTGTTCATGTTATCTCAATGTAACAGACAGTTAGGACTACTGTTCATGTTATCTCAATGTAACAGACAGTTAGGACTACTGTTCATGTTATCTCAATGTAACAGACAGTTAGGACTACTGTTCATGTTATCTCAATGTAACAGACAGTTAGGACTACTGTTCATGTTATCTCAATGTAACAGACAGTTAGGACTACTGTTCATGTTATCTCAATGTAACAGACAGTTAGGACTACTGTTCATGTTATCTCAATGTAACAGACAGTTAGGACTACTGTTCATGTTATCTCAATGTAACAGACAGTTAGGACTACTGTTCATGTTATCTCAATGTAACAGACAGTTAGGACTACTGTTCATGTTATCTCAATGTAACAGACAGTTAGGACTACTGTTCATGTTATCTCAATGTAACAGACAGTTAGGACTACTGTTCATGTTATCTCAATGTAACAGACAGTTAGGACTACTGTTCATGTTATCTCAATGTAACAGACAGTTAGGACTACTGTTCATGTTATCTCAATGTAACAGACAGTTAGGACTACTGTTCATGTTATCTCAATGTAACAGACAGTTAGGACTACTGTTCATGTTATCTCAATGTAACAGACAGTTAGGACTACTGTTCATGTTATCTCAATGTAACAGACAGTTAGGACTACTGTTCATGTTATCTCAATGTAACAGACAGTTAGGACTACTGTTCATGTTATCTCAATGTAACAGACAGTTAGGACTACTGTTCATGTTATCTCAATGTAACAGACAGTTAGGACTACTGTTCATGTTATCTCAATGTAACAGACAGTTAGGACTACTGTTCATGTTATCTCAATGTAACAGACAGTTAGGACTACTGTTCATGTTATCTCAATGTAACAGACAGTTAGGACTACTGTTCATGTTATCTCAATGTAACAGACAGTTAGGACTACTGTTCATGTTATCTCAATGTAACAGACAGTTAGGACTACTGTTCATGTTATCTCAATGTAACAGACAGTTAGGACTACTGTTCATGTTATCTCAATGTAACAGACAGTTAGGACTACTGTTCATGTTATCTCAATGTAACAGACAGGACTACTGTTCATGTTATCTCAATGTAACAGACAGTTAGGACTACTGTTCATGTTATCTCAATGTAACAGACAGTTAGGACTACTGTTCATGTTATCTCAATGTAACAGACAGTTAGGACTACTGTTCATGTTATCTCAATGTAACAGACAGTTAGGACTACTGTTCATGTTATCTCAATGTAACAGACAGTTAGGACTACTGTTCATGTTATCTCAATGTAACAGACAGTTAGGACTACTGTTCATGTTATCTCAATGTAACAGACAGTTAGGACTACTGTTCATGTCATCTCAATGTAACAGACAGTTAGGACTACTGTTCATGTTATCTCAATGTAACAGACAGTTAGGACTACTGTTCATGTTATCTCAATGTAACAGACAGTTAGGACTACTGTTCATGTTATCTCAATGTAACAGACAGTTAGGACTACTGTTCATGTTATCTCAATGTAACAGACAGTTAGGACTACTGTTCATGTTATCTCAATGTAACAGACAGTTAGGACTACTGTTCATGTTATCTCAATGTAACAGACAGTTAGGACTACTGTTCATGTTATCTCAATGTAACAGACAGTTAGGACTACTGTTCATGTTATCTCAATGTAACAGACAGTTAGGACTACTGTTCATGTTATCTCAATGTAACAGACAGTTAGGACTACTGTTCATGTTATCTCAATGTAACAGACAGTTAGGACTACTGTTCATGTTATCTCAATGTAACAGACAGTTAGGACTACTGCTCATGTTATCTCAATGTAACAGACAGTTAGGACTACTGTTCATGTCATCTCAATGTAACAGACAGTTAGGACTACTGTTCATGTTATCTCAATGTAACAGACAGTTAGGACTACTGCTCATGTTATCTCAATGTAACAGACAGTTAGGACTACTGTTCATGTTATCTCAATGTAACAGACAGTTAGGACTACTGTTCATGTTATCTCAACCTAATGATTACCGTGTGTTATCTATTTATATTGTTGAAACAGACATATATTGCCTGTGTGTTTTGGTCATTTCAAGACGTACTGAGGTGTATGTACCCTTCAAGGAATGGTACTGTATAATAGTATTGCTTGATTGAATTGACATGAATGCCATACGTGATATTTGTCCTAATCCAGCAGGACATCTATTGTTCAGTATCACAGCGGGAAGGTTGAAGAGCAAACCGTGTGTATTGATATATGGTGTCTACTGTATGGGCCGTCCACAGGAAGTGCCTTTGTTAGTGCTATGTTATCATGTACTGTATTTCCTGAAGGTTTATGGAGGAACAGATAGATAACTAAACCAAACTCACCACATGAGTAATAACCATAGGTGTATGGCTTAAAAAAATATATATATATTTCACCTTATTTAACCAGGTAGGCTAGTTGAGAACAAGTCTTCATTTACAACTGCGACCTGGCCAAGATAAAGCATAGCAGTGTGAACAGACAACACAGAGTTATACATGGGAGTAAACAATTAACAAGTCAATAACACAGTAGAAAAAAAGGGGAGTCTATATACAATGTGTGCAAAAGGCATGAGGAGGTAGAAGGAATAATTACAATATTGTATAGATTAACACTGGATTGATAAATGATCATGTACAGGTAGAGATATTGGTGTGCAAAAGAGCAGAAAAGTAAATAAATAAAAACTGTGGGGATGAGGTAGGTGAAAATGGGTGGGCTATTTACCAATAGATTATGTACAGCTGCAGCGACTGTTAGTTGCTCAGATAGCTGATGTTTGAAGTTGGTGAGGGAGATAAAAGGTCTCCAACTTCAGCGATTTTTGCAATTGGGTTCCAGTCACAGGCAGCAGAGTACTGGAACGAAAGGCGCCGAATGAGGTGTTGGCTTAGGGACGATAAGTGAGATACACCTGTTGGAGCTGCTATAAGGCGGATGGGTGTTGCCATCAACCAGTGAACTGAGATAAGGCGGAGCTTTACCTAGCATGGCCTTGTAGACGACCTGAAGCCAGTGGGTCTTGCGACGAATATGTAGAGCTGTGACCACGCAGTCTCCCGAGCCGAAAACAATCCAGACCTTGTTCATGTTCGTAACCATTTGGTTTCACAGTAGAACTGTCATGATTTTAGAAATACAGAAAGACAGAACGACTGAAAGAACAGAAGAAGGGTGGGTAGAGTGACGTGTAGTCAAAACTTAAGGTTGATTCAAGGAGTTGGTAATACAAGCCCTCCGTCTACAGGACTAGCTCATGCAGGGGCCATATGTAAATGACCTGTCGTTGTTTAGAAAGAGAAATACTGAAAAAAACAAGGGTAGATAGACGTGAGTCAGTGGGAGGGGTTAATGGGTTGGTTGTAGAGGTCTTGTTTGTGGAGGGAAGTCATGCTGGCCAGGGTTTTCCCTTCTTCCTCCCCAGACTGAAGACTCAGAGTGGAGAGAGAAAAGAGGGGGTTGAGAGAGAGAGAGGGCTGAGAGAGAGGGCTGAGAGAGGGCTGAGAGAGGGCTGAGAGAGGGCTGAGAGGGCTGAGAGAGGGCTGAGAGAGGGCTGAGAGAGAGAGGGCTGAGAGAGAGAGAGGGCTGAGAGAGAGAGAGAGAGGGCTGAGAGGGGGCTGAGAGAGAGAGAGAGAGGGCTGAGAGAGGGCTGAGAGAGAGAGAGGGCAGAGAGAGGGCTGAGAGAGGGCTGAGAGAGGGCTGAGAGAGAGAGAGAGAGGGCTGAGAGGGGGCTGAGAGAGAGAGAGAGAGAGGGCTGAGAGAGGGCTGAGAGAGGGCTGAGAGAGGGCTGAGAGAGGGCTGAGAGAGAGGGGGCTGAGAGAGAGGGGGAGAGGGCTGGGAGAGAGAGGGCTGAGAGAGAGAGAGGGCTGAGAGAGAGGGAGAGGGCTGAGAGGGCTGAGAGAGGGGGCTGAGAGAGAGAGGGCTGAGAGAGAGAGGGGCTGAGAGATGAGAGAGAGAGAGGAGGGTTGAGAGGGGGCTGAGAGAGAGAGAGAGAGAATGAGAGAGAGAGGGCTGAGAGAGGGCTGAGAGAGAGGGGAGGGCTGAGAGAGAGGGAGAGAGAGAGAGAGGGCTGAGAGAGGGCTGAGAGAGGGCTGAGAGAGAGAGAGAGAGGGCTGAGAGGGGGCTGAGAGGGCCTGAGAGAGGGCTGAGAGAGGGCTGAGAGAGGGGAGAGAGGGCTGAGAGAGAGGGGGCTGAGAGGGGGGGAGAGGGCTGGGAGAGAGAGGCTGAGAGAGAGGGTCAGAGAGAGAGGGCTGGAGAGAGAGAGAGAGGGGCTGCGGAGAGGGCTGAGAGGGAGGAGATGAGACAGTCACTAGAGAGTCACTGTAGCTGAACTGGGGTCATTACAGTCACTGTAGCTGAAAGTCATTACAGTCACTGTAGCTGAACTGGTCATTACAGTCACTGTAGCTGAAAGTCATTACAGTCACTGTAGCTGAAAGTCATTACAGTCACTGTAGCTGAGATTACAGTCACTGTAGCTGAAAGTCATTACAGTCACTGTAGCTGAAAGTCATTACAGTCACTGTAGCTGAAAGTCATTACAGTCACTGTAGCTGAATCGTCATTACAGTCACTGTAGCTGAAAAAGTCATTACAGTCACTGTAGATTATCAGCTGAAAGTCATTACAGTCATCAGAAGTTGAAAGCCACAGTCACTGTAGCTGAACGTCATTACAGTCACTGTAGCTGAAAGTCATTACAGTCACTGCAGCTGAAATGCCATTACAGTCACTGCTCACATTACAGTCACTGTACATTTCAGCTGAAAGTCATTACAGTCACTGTAGCTGAACGTCATTACAGTCACTGTAGCTGAACGTCATTACAGTCACTGTAGCTGAACGTCATTACAGTCACTGTAGCTGAAAGTCATTACAGTCACTGTAGCTGAACGTCATTACAGTCACTGTAGCTGAACGTCATTACAGTCACTGTAGCTGAAAGTCATTACAGTCACTGTAGCTGAAAGTCATTACAGTCACTGTAGCTGAAAGTCATTACAGTCACTGTAGCTGAAAGTCATTACAGTCACTGTAGCTGAAAGTCATTACAGTCACTGTAGCTGAAAGTCATTACAGTCACTGTAGCTGAACGTCATTACAGTCACTGTAGCTGAACGTCATTACAGTCACTGTAGCTGAAAGTCATTACAGTCACTGTAGCTGAACGTCATTACAGTCACTGTAGCTGAAAGTCATTACAGTCACTGTAGCTGAAAGTCATTACAGTCACTGTAGCTGAAAGTCATTACAGTCACTGTAGCTGAACGTCATTACAGTCACTGTAGCTGAACGTCATTACAGTCACTGTAGCTGAACGTCATTACAGTCACTGTAGCTGAAAGTCATTACAGTCACTGTAGCTGAACGTCATTACAGTCACTGTAGCTGAACGTCATTACAGTCACTGTAGCTGAAAGTCATTACAGTCACTGTAGCTGAAAGTCATTACAGTCACTGTAGCTGAAAGTCATTACAGTCACTGTAGCTGAACGTCATTACAGTCACTGTAGCTGAAAGTCATTACAGTCACTGTAGCTGAAAGTCATTACAGTCACTGTAGCTGAAAGTCATTACAGTCACTGTAGCTGAAAGTCATTACAGTCACTGTAGCTGAAAGTCATTACAGTCACTGTAGCTGAAAGTCATTACAGTCACTGTAGCTGAAAGTCAATACAGTCACTGTAGCTGAAAGTCATTACAGTCACTGTAGCTGAAAGTCATTACAGTCACTGTAGCTGAAAGTCATTACAGTCACTGTAGCTGAACGTCATTACAGTCACTGTAGCTGGTACTATACATCATTGGTAGAACAGCAGTGTGTTAGCTCACTGTGAGGGTTACATATAGATGTCCTTCTCTCTCTACAGCCTGTGTGCTGCTGGACCAGTTATATGTGCTCTATGAAGCGTGGCTTGGTGAGAGGGCATAACCTTCAGTACCACTCTAGAACAGAAATAACCCAGGCAATTATATGTTTCAGTGTGTTTGGGTTTCTCAAACACCACACGGTTGTTTAAATGTCTGGGTTTGTGTCCCAAATGGCACCCTATTGGTTACTTTTGAACACAGTTCTATGGGCCCTTAGTGAAAAGGAGTGCACTACATAGGGAATAGGTTGCCATTTGGGACACAGACCCAGACATTTAAACAATCGGGTGGTGTCCGAGAAACCCAAACAGACTGAAACATATTAGTGTTGAGGAATCAATGGAGCCCCACTGTGGAAATGTCACATATGCCAACGGATAGCTCATCAAAATAAATCTAAATCAGCCAATAATGATTGGAAAGGTCAGGGCCTTCATGGCCGTGGGCCCAGGTGTTACCATAACAACAAACAGTCTTGTTAAATATTGGTATGACTGAAATTGTATTTTTGTAAATCTGGATTTTCATAGCCGAAAAATGATACTATGTTAGTATTTTCATAGATTGTTTTAATCATGCTCGTTTTTGGATTTTTTCCAAAATATAGGAAATAGCATTTATGGTTTTATTTATGGGCAGAGGATGTGTACCAGGTCTTGCTTAGTAACTGGAAGGGGACTTGCCTCCTATGAAAACAGGGTTAGCGGCAGGTAGGTGTATATGGGACTGAAGAGGTTAAAGTCTAACAACAGTAAAGAACAAGTTGTAAACACAAGTGATTCTCTGGGAGTCGTAAGACTGAAAACACACACATGCACGTGCCTGCGCGCGCACACACACACACACACACACACAGCTATGTAGAATGTAATGGAAAAGAAAGGGGTGGCATCAAGTCTCAACAGGTCTAAGAGCCCCCAAGCTGTCCTCTGCCTAACTAGACTAAACAGATGTTAGCCTACATCTGTTCGTTACAATATGTCATATACCTATAGGAAAACTTGACTAGATATTATCTTATGATGAAGTATTATAATGTTATTTAAGCTTTCTTTTGCTGCTGTCTATTAATAGTGAAGTTATTACTGTACTATAGTTACTATCTGGTTATAGATGGTTCAACCTGGATTGTGCTTTTGTTTGTCACCATCACAGATGTGCTGTTCTGGTTTTTATAAAAACTGTTTCAGATTGTGTAATAGCGTTGTTCTCTACTACGTATTACAGTGGAAATCATGTATGTAGTCAGGAGAGTGAGGAAACCACAGATTCTCACAATATCTTCTTTCTGAATCATCTCAAATAAACAGCTCCATTTCAGTCTCTTGTGGTCTCTGGTGTGTGGTCTTACATGCGTCTATTAAAGTCTTCCCATGCTGACTCTAGTAAAAGTCTCCCTCAGCAAAGGGAAATAAGTACTCCATGTCCCTTGTTCTCCATGTTCCTCTGTCACTACCTAGTTGTCAAAACAACCGTATTATAGCTGCAGGCTTTGTGTTCTCTGACAGCCAGCAGGAAGAAGACATGTCACAGACCAGGCCAGACCATATTTCTCCCTGAGGTTGTTGAGAAGATAAAGGAGAAGGAGAGGGATTTAACACTGGAGGGAATAGGTGTAGACTACAGTATGTAATTTAACACAGGAGGGAATAGGTGTAGACTACAGTATGTCATTTAACATAGGAGGGAATAGGTGTAGACTACAGTATGTAATTTAACACAGGAGGGAATAGGTGTAGACTACAGTATGTAATTTAACACAGGAGGGAATAGGTGTAGACTACAGTATGTAATTTAACACATGAGGGAATAGGTGTAGACTACAGTATGTAATTTAACACAGGAGGGAATAGGTGTAGACTACAGTATGTAATTTAACACAGGAGGGAATAGGTGTAGACTACAGTATGTCATTTAACATAGGAGGGAATAGGTGTAGACTACAGTATGTAATTTAACACAGGAGGGAATAGGTGTAGACTACAGTATGTAATTTAACACAGGAGGGAATAGGTGTAGACTACAGTATGTCATTTAACATAGGAGGGAATAAGTGTAGACTACAGTATGTAATTTAACACAGTAGGGAATAGGTGTAGACTACAGTATGTCATTTAAGACAGGAGGGAATAGGTGTAGACTACAGTATGTCATTTAACACAGGAGGGAATAGGTGTAGACTACAGTATGTCATTTAACACCGGAGGGAATAGGTGTAGACTACAGTATGTCATTTAACACCGGAGGGAATAAGTGTAGACTACAGTATGTAATTTAACACAGTAGGGAATAGGTGTAGACTACAGTATGTCATTTAACACAGGAGGGAATAGGTGTAGACTACAGTATGTCATTTAACACAGGAGG
>NW_027014930.1:0-12522 GCF_036934945.1 Oncorhynchus masou masou | reverse complement strand
ATCGTTGACGTCTCTCTGGCCCATCAGGCAGCCTTATGACATCGTTGACGTCTCTCTGGCCCATCAGACAGCCTTATGACATCGTTGACGTCTCTCTGGCCCCTCAGGCAGCCTTATGACATCGTTGACGTCTCTCTGGCCCCTCAGGCAGCCTTATGACATCGTTGACGTCTCTCTGGCCCCTCAGGCAGCCTTATGACATCGTTGACGTCTCTCTGGCCTCTCAGACAGCCTTATGACATCGTTGACGTCTCTCTGGCCCCTCAGGCAGCCTTATGACATCGTTGACGTCTCTCTGGCCCCTCAGACAGCCTTATGACACAGTCGTCGTCATCAATCGTCGTCAGTAGGAGACATATCATATCCTTCGACCTTCAGACACCTGTCACACAGAGACCTGTGGGACTGGGACCATCAGCCATGGAAGAACTGCATGTGACCGTGGCCCAAATGGCTCTGGTCAAAAGTAGTGGATTATATAGTCCCATAGGGCTCTGGTCAAAAGTAGCGGATTATAGGATTATATAGTCCCATAGGGCTCTGGTCAAAAGTAGTGGATTATATAGTCCCATAGGGCTCTGGTCAAAAGTAGTGGATTATATAGTCCCATAGGGCTCTGGTCTAAAGTAGTGGATAACAGGATTATATAGTCCCATAGGACTCTGGTCAAAAGTAGTGGATTATAGGATTATATAGTCCCATAGGACTCTGGTCAAAAGTAGTGGATTATATAGTCTCATAGGGCTCTGGTCTAAAGTAGTGGATTATAGGATTATATAGTCCCATAGGGCTCTGGTCAAAAGTAGTGGATTATAGGATTATATAGTCCCATAGGGCTCTGGTCAAAAGTAGTGGATAACAGGAGTATATAGTCCTATAGGGCTCTGGTCAAAAGTAGTGGATTATAGGATTATATAGTCCCATAGGGCTCTGGTCAAAAGTAGTGGATTATATAGTCCCATAGGGCTCTGGTCAAAAGTAGTGGATTATATAGTCCCATAGGGCTCTGGTCAAAAGTAGTGGATTATAGGATTATATAGTCCCATAGGGCTCTGGTCAAAAGTAGTGGATTATATAGTCCCATAGGACTCTAGTCAAAAGTAGTGGATTATATAGTCCCATAGGACTCTAGTCAAAAGTAGTGGATTATATAGTCTCATAGGGCTCTGGTCTAAAGTAGTGGATTATAGGATTATATAGTCCCATAGGGCTCTGGTCAAAAGTAGTGGATTATATAGTCCATAGGACTCTAGTCAAAAGTAGTGGATTATATAGTCCCATAGGACTCTAGTCAAAAGTAGTGGATTATATAGTCTCATAGGGCTCTGGTCTAAAGTAGTGGATTATAGGATTATATAGTCCCATGGGGCTCTGGTCAAAAAGTAGTGGCTTATATAGTCCCATAGGACTCTGGTCAAAAGTAGTGGATTATAGGATTATATAGTCCCATAGGACTCTGGTCTAAAGTAGTGGATTATATAGTCTCATAGACTCTGGTCAAAAGTAGTAGATTATATAGTCCCATAGACTCTGGTCTAAAGTAGTGGATTATATAGTCCCATAGGGCTCTAGTCAAAAGTAGTGGATTATATAGTCCCATAGGGCTCTGGTCCTAAAGTAGTGGATTATATAGTCCCATAGGACTCCTGGTCCTAAAGTAGTGGATTATATAGTCCCATAGGACTCTGGTCAAAAGTAGTGGATTATAGGATTATATAGTCCCATAGGACTCTGGTCTAAAGTAGTAGATTATATAGTCCCATAGGACTCTGGTCAAAATTAGTGTATTATAAAGTCCCATAGGACTCTGGTCAAAGTAGTGGATTATATAGTCCCATAGGGCTCTGGTCAAAAGTAGTGGATTATATAGTCCCATAGGACTCTGGTCTAAAGTATAGTCTCATAGGACTTGTAGTGGATTATATAGTCCCATAGGACTCTGGTCAAAAGTAGTGGATTATATAGGGGCTCTGGTCATTATTATATAGTCCCATAGGACTCTGGTCTAAAGTAGTGGATTATATAGTCCCATAGACTCTGGTCAAAATTAGTGGATTATATAGTCCCATAGGACTCTGGTCAAAAGTAGTGGATTATATAGTCCCATAGGACTCTCTAGTCAAAAGTAGTGGATTATATAGTCCCATAGGACTCTGGTCAAAAGTAGGATTATAGGATATATAGTCTCATAGGACTCTGGGTCAAAAGTGGATTATATAGTCCCATAGGCTCTGGTCAAAAGTAGTGGATTATATTATATAGTCCCATAGGGCTCTGGTCAAAAGTAGTGGATAACAGGATTATATAGTCCCATAGGGCTCTGGTCAAAAGTAGTGGATAACAGAGTTATATAGTCCCATAGGACTCTGGTCAAAAGTAGTGGATTATATAGTCCCATAGGACTCTGGTCAAAAGTAGTGGATTATATAGTCCCATAGGACTCTAGTCAAAAGTAGTGGATTATATAGTCCCATAGACTCTGGTCAAAAGTAGTGATTATAGGATTATATAGTCCCATAGGACTCTGGTCAAAAGTAGTGGATTATATAGTCTCATAGGGCTCTGGTCTAAAGTAGTGGATTATAGGATTATATAGTCCCATAGGGCTCTGGTCAAAAGTAGTGGATTATAGGATTATATAGTCCCATAGGGCTCTGGTCAAAAGTAGAGGATAACAGGAGTATATAGTCCTATAGGGCTCTGGTCAAAAGTAGTGGATTATAGGATTATATGGTCCCATAGGGCTCTGGTCCAAAAGTAGTGGATTATATAGTCCCATAGGGCTCTGGTCAAAAGTAGTGGATTATATAGTCCCATAGGGCTCTGGTCAAAAGTAGTGGATTATAGGATTATATAGTCCCATAGGGCTCTGGTCAAAAGTAGTGGATTATATAGTCCCATAGGACTCTAGTCAAAAGTAGTGGATTATATAGTCCCATAGGACTCTAGTCAAAAGTAGTGGATTATATAGTCTCATAGGGCTCTGGTCTAAAGTAGTGGATTATAGGATTATATAGTCCCATAGGGCTCTGGTCAAAAGTAGTGGCTTATATATCCCATAGTCCAAGTAGTGGATTATAGGATTATATAGTCCCATAGGACTCTGGTCTAAAGTAGTGGATTATATAGTGGATTATAGGATTATATAGTCCCATAGGACTCTGGGATCTAAAAAAGTAGTGGATTATATTGTCCCATCGGGCTCTGTCTAAAGTAGTGGATTATATAGTCCCATAGGACTCTGGTCTAAAGTAGTGGATTATATAGTCCCATAGGACTCTGGTCAAAAGTAGTGGATTATAGGATTATATAGTCCCATAGGACTCTGGTCTAAAGTAGTAGATTATATAGTCCCATAGGACTCTGGTCTAAAGTAGTGTATTATAAAGTCCCCATAGGACTCTGGTCAAAAGTAGTGGATTATATAGTCCCATAGGGCTCTGGTCAAAAGTAGTGGATTATATAGTCCCATAGGACTCTGGTCTAAAGTAGTGGATTATATAGTCCCATAGACTCTGGTCAAAAAGTAGTGGATTATAGGATTATATAGTCCCATAGGACTCTGGTCTAAAGTAGTGGATTATATAGTCCCATAGGACTCTGGTCAAAATTAGTGGATTATATAGTCCCATAGGACTCTGGTCAAAAGTAGTGGATTATATAGTCCCATAGGGCTCTGGTCAAAAGTAGTGTATTATATAGTCCCATAGGACTCTGGTCAAAAGTAGTGGATAACAGGAATATATAGTCTCATAGGACTCTGTAGTGGATTATATAGTCCCATAGGACTCTGGTCAAAAGTAGTGGATTATATAGTCCCATAGGGCTCTGGTCAAAAGTAGTGTATTATATAGTCCCATAGGACTCTGGTCAAAAGTAGTGGATAACAGGATTATATAGTCCCATAGGACTCTGGTCAAAATTAGTGGATTATATAGTCCCATAGGACTCTGGTCAAAAGTAGTGGATTATATAGTCCCATAGGACTCTAGTCAAAAGTAGTGGATTATATAGTCCCATAGGACTCTGGTCAAAAGTAGTGGATTATAGGATTATATAGTCCCATAGGACTCTGGTCAAAAGTAGTGGATTATATAGTCTCATAGGGCTCTGGTCTAAAGTAGTGGATTATAGGATTATATAGTCCCATAGGGCTCTGGTCAAAAGTAGTGGATTATAGGATTATATAGTCCCATAGGGCTCTGGTCAAAAGTAGTGGATAACAGGATTATATAGTCCCATAGGGCTCTGGTCAAAAGTAGTGGATTATAGGATTATATAGTCCCATAGGGCTCTGGTCAAAAGTAGTGGATTATATAGTCCCATAGGGCTCTGGTCAAAAGTAGTGGATTATATAGTCCCATAGGGCTCTGGTCAAAAGTAGTGGATTATAGGATTATATAGTCCCATAGGGCTCTGGTCAAAAGTAGTGGATTATATAGTCCCATAGGACTCTAGTCAAAAGTAGTGGATTATATAGTCCCA
Organism: Oncorhynchus masou masou; assembly: GCF_036934945.1. Taxonomy (NCBI): domain Eukaryota; kingdom Metazoa; phylum Chordata; class Actinopteri; order Salmoniformes; family Salmonidae; genus Oncorhynchus; species Oncorhynchus masou. The sequence continues at coordinate 8,037 of NW_027014930.1, read as the reverse complement.
TAGGACTCTAGTCAAAAGTAGTGGATTATATAGTCTCATAGGGCTCTGGTCTAAAGTAGTGGATTATAGGATTATATAGTCCCATAGGGCTCTGGTCAAAAGTAGTGGATTATATAGTCCCATAGGACTCTGGTCAAAAGTAGTGGATTATAGGATTATATAGTCCCATAGGACTCTGGTCTAAAGTAGTGGATTATATTGTCCCATCGGGCTCTGGTCTAAAGTAGTGGATTATATAGTCCCATAGGACTCTGGTCTAAAGTAGTGGATTATATAGTCCCATAGGACTCTGGTCAAAAGTAGTGGATTATAGGATTATATAGTCCCATAGGACTCTGGTCTAAAGTAGTAGATTATATAGTCCCATAGGACTCTGGTCTAAAGTAGTGTATTATATAGTCCCATAGGACTCTGGTCAAAAGTAGTGGATTATATAGTCCCATAGGGCTCTGGTCAAAAGTAGTGGATTATATAGTCCCATAGGACTCTGGTCTAAAGTAGTGGATTATATAGTCCCATAGGACTCTGGTCAAAAGTAGTGGATTATAGGATTATATAGTCCCATAGGACTCTGGTCTAAAGTAGTGGATTATATAGTCCCATAGGACTCTGGTCAAAATTAGTGGATTATATAGTCCCATAGGACTCTGGTCAAAAGTAGTGGATTATATAGTCCCATAGGGCTCTGGTCAAAAGTAGTGTATTATATAGTCCCATAGGACTCTGGTCAAAAGTAGTGGATAACAGGAATATATAGTCTCATAGGACTCTGTAGTGGATTATATAGTCCCATAGGACTCTGGTCAAAAGTAGTGGATTATATAGTCCCATAGGGCTCTGGTCAAAAGTAGTGTATTATATAGTCCCATAGGACTCTGGTCAAAAGTAGTGGATAACAGGATTATATAGTCCCATAGGACTCTGGTCAAAATTAGTGGATTATATAGTCCCATAGGACTCTGGTCAAAAGTAGTGGATTATACAGTCCCATAGGGCTCTGGTCAAAAGTAGTGTATTATATAGTCCCATAGGACTCTGGTCAAAAGTAGTGGATAACAGGATTATATAGTCTCATAGGACTCTGTAGTGGATTATATAGTCCCATAGGACTCTGGTCAAAAGTAGTGGATTATATAGTCCCATAGGGCTCTGGTCAAAAGTAGTGGATTATATAGTCCCATAGGACTCTAGTCAAAAGTAGTGGATTATATAGTCCCATAGGACTCTAGTCAAAAGTAGTGGATTATATAGTCCCATAGGACTCTGGTCAAAAGTAGTGGATTATAGGATTATATAGTCCCATAGGGCTCTGGTCAAAAGTAGTGGATTATAGGATTATATAGTCCCATAGGGCTCTGGTCAAAAGTAGTGGATTATATAGTCCCATAGGGCTCTGGTCAAAAGTAGTGGATTATAGGATTATATAGTCCCATAGGACTCTGGTCAAAAGTAGTGGATTATATAGTCCCATAGTTTCTCTGGTCAAAAGTAGTGGATTATATAGTCCCATAGGACTCTAGTCAAAAGTAGTGGATTATATAGTCCCATAGGACTCTAGTCAAAAGTAGTGGATTATATAGTCCCATAGGACTCTGGTCAAAAGTAGTGGATTATAGGATTATATAGTCCCATAGGGCTCTAGTCAAAAGTAGTGGATTATATAGTCTCATAGGGCTCTGGTCTAAAGTAGTGGATAACAGGATTATATAGTCCCATAGGGCTCTGGTCAAAAGTAGTGGATTATAGGATTATATAGTCCCATAGGGCTCTGGTCAAAAGTAGTGGATAACAGGATTATATAGTCCCATAGGGCTCTGGTCAAAAGTAGTGGATTATAGGATTATATAGTCCCATAGGGCTCTGGTCAAAAGTAGTGGATTATATAGTCCCATAGGACTCTAGTCAAAAGTAGTGGATTATATAGTCCCATAGGACTCTAGTCAAAAGTAGTGGATTATATAGTCTCATAGGGCTCTGGTCTAAAGTAGTGGATTATAGGATTATATAGTCCCATAGGGCTCTGGTCAAAAGTAGTGGATTATATAGTCCCATAGGACTCTGGTCAAAAGTAGTGGATTATAGGATTATATAGTCCCATAGGACTCTGGTCTAAAGTAGTGGATTATATAGTCTCATAGGGCTCTGGTCAAAAGTAGTGGATTATATAGTCCCATAGGGCTCTGGTCTAAAGTAGTGGATTATATAGTCCCATAGGGCTCTAGTCAAAAGTAGTGGATTATATAGTCCCATCGGGCTCTGGTCTAAAGTAGTGGATTATATAGTCCCATAGGACTCTGGTCTAAAGTAGTGGATTATATAGTCCCATAGGGCTCTGGTCAAAAGTAGTGGATTATAGGATTATATAGTCCCATAGGACTCTGGTCTAAAGTAGTAGATTATATAGTCCCATAGGACTCTGGTCTAAAGTAGTGTATTATATAGTCCCATAGGACTCTGGTCAAAAGTAGTGGATTATATAGTCCCATAGGGCTCTGGTCAAAAGTAGTGGATTATATAGTCCCATAGGACTCTGGTCTAAAGTAGTGGATTATATAGTCCCATAGGACTCTGGTCAAAAGTAGTGGATTATAGGATTATATAGTCCCATAGGACTCTGGTCTAAAGTAGTGGATTATATAGTCCCATAGGACTCTGGTCAAAATTAGTGGATTATATAGTCCCATAGGACTCTGGTCAAAAGTAGTGGATTATATAGTCCCATAGGGCTCTGGTCAAAAGTAGTGTATTATATAGTCCCATCGGACTCTGGTCAAAAGTAGTGGATAACAGGAATATATAGTCTCATAGGACTCTGTAGTGGATTATATAGTCCCATAGGACTCTGGTCAAAAGTAGTGGATTATATAGTCCCATAGGGCTCTGGTCAAAAGTAGTGTATTATATAGTCCCATAGGACTCTGGTCAAAAGTAGTGGATAACAGGATTATATAGTCCCATAGGACTCTGGTCAAAATTAGTGGATTATATAGTCCCATAGGACTCTGGTCAAAAGTAGTGGATTATACAGTCCCATAGGGCTCTGGTCAAAAGTAGTGTATTATATAGTCCCATAGGACTCTGGTCAAAAGTAGTGGATAACAGGATTATATAGTCTCATAGGACTCTGTAGTGGATTATATAGTCCCATAGGGCTCTGGTCAAAAGTAGTGTATTATATAGTCCCATAGGACTCTGGTCAAAAGTAGTGGATAACAGGATTATATAGTCCCATAGGACTCTGGTCAAAATTAGTGGATTATATAGTCCCATAGGACTGGTCAAAAGTAGTGGATTATATAGTCCCATAGGGCTCTGGTCAAAAGTAGTGGATTATACAGTCCCATAGGGCTCTGGTCTAAAGTAGTGGATTATATAGTCCCATAGGACTCTGGTCAAAAGTAGTGGATAACAGGATTATATAGTCTCATAGGACTCTCTAGTGGATTATATAGTCCCATAGGACTCTGGTCAAAAGTAGTGGATTATACAGTCCCATAGGGCTCTGGTCAAAAGTAGTGTATTATATAGTCCCATAGGACTCTGGTCAAAAGTAGTGGATAATAGGATTATATAGTCTCATAGGACTCTCTAGTGGATTATACAGTCCCATAGGACTCTGGTCAAAAGTAGTGGATTATATAGTCCCATAGGGCTCTGGTCAAAAGTAGTGTATTATATAGTCCCATAGGGCTCTGGTCAAAAGTAGTGTATTATATAGTCCCATAGGACTCTGGTCAAAATTAGTGGATTATATAGTCCCATAGGACTCTGGTCAAAAGTAGTGGATTATATAGTCCCATAGGACTCTAGTCAAAAGTAGTGGATTATATAGTCCCATAGGGCTCTGGTCAAAAGTAGTGGATTATATAGTCCCATAGGGCTCTGGTCAAAAGTAGTGGATTATATAGTCCCATAGGACTCTGGTCAAAATTAGTGGATTATATAGTCCCATAGGACTCTGGTCAAAAGTAGTGGATTATATAGTCCCATAGGACTCTGGTCAAAAGTAGTGGATTATATAGTCCCATAGGGCTCTGGTCAAAAGTAGTGGATTATATAGTCCCATAGGCTCTGGTCTAAAGTAGTGGATTATATAGTCCCATAGGGCTCTGGTCAAAAGTAGTGTATTATATAGTCCCATAGGACTCTGGTCAAAAGTAGTGGATTATATTGTGGGTTTCAGGCTAGACCAGTAGAGCAGTGTGAAGGGGGAACAGAGTGATGTGCCGTCTGGGTTTCAGACTAGACCAGTAGAGCAGTGTGAAGGGGAACAGAGTGATGTGCAGTCTGGGTTTCAGGCTAGACCAGTAGAGCAGTGTGAAGGGGAACAGAGTGATGTGCAGTCTGGGTTTCAGACTAGACCAGTAGAGCAGTGTGAAGGGGAACAGAGTGATGTGCAGTCTGGGTTTCAGGCTAGACCAGTAGAGCAGTGTGAAGGAACAGAGTGATGTGCAGTCTGGGTTTCAGGCCAGTAGAGCAGTGTGAAGGAGAACAGAGTTATGCCCAGTCTGGGTTTCAGACTAGACCAGTAGAGCAGTGTGAAGGGGAACAGAGTGATGTGCAGTCTGGGTTTCAGGCTAGACCAGTAGAGCAGTGTGAAGGGAACAGAGTGATGTGTAGTCTGGGTTTCAGACCAGTAGAGCAGTGTGAAGGGGAACAGAGTGATGTGCAGTCTGGGTTTCAGACCAGTAGAGCAGTGTGAAGGGGAATAGAGTTATGCCCAGTCTGGCTTCAGACCAGACCAGCAGAGCAGTGAAGGGGAACAGAGTGATGTGCAGTCTGGGTTTCAGACTAGACCAGTAGAGCAGTGTGAAGGGGAACAGAGCGATGTTCAGTCTGGGTTTCAGGCTAGACCAGTAGAGCAGTGTGAAGGGGAACAGAGTGATGTAGTCTGGGTTTCAGGCTAGACCAGTAGAGCAGTGTGAAGGGGAACAGAGTGATAAGCCTAGTCTGGGTTTCAGGCTAGACCAGTAGAGCAGTGTGAAGGGGAACAGAGTGATGTGCAGTCTGGGTTTCAGACCAGGTAGAGCAGTGCAGGAAGGGAACAGAGGATGTGCAGTCTGGGTTTCAGACCAGTAGAGCAGTGTGAAGGGGACAGGAGTGATGTGTAGTCTGGGTTTCCACCAGTAGAGCAGTGTGAAGGGGAACAGAGGATGTGCAGTCTGGGTTTCAGACTAGACCAGTAGAGCAGTGTGGAAGGGGAACAGAGTGATGTGTAGTCTGGGTTTCAGGCTAGACCAGTAGAGCAGTGTGAAGGGGGAACAGAGTGATGTGCAGTCTGTGTTTCTGGCTAGACCAGTAGAGCAGTGTGAAGAGGGGAACAGAGTGATGTGCAGTCTGGGTTTCAGACTAGACCAGTAGAGCAGTGTGAAGGGAACAGAGTGGATGTTCAGTCTGGGTTTCAGGCTAGACCAGTGAGCAGTGTGAAGGGGGAACAGAGTGATGTGCAGTCTGGGTTTCCAGACTAGACCAGTAGGCAGTGTGAAGGGGAACAGAGTGATGTGTAGTCTGGGTTTCAGGCTAGACCAGTAGAGCAGTGTGAAGGGGAACAGTGATGTGTAGTCTGTGTTTCTGGCTAGACCAGTAGAGCAGTGTGAAGGGAACAGAGTGATGTGCAGTCTGGGTTTCAGACTAGACCAGTAGAGCAGTGTGAAGGGGAACAGAGTGATGTTCAGTCTGGGTTCAGACTAGACCAGTAGAGCAGTGTGAAGGAGAACAGAGTTATGCCCAGTCTGGGTTTCAGGCTAGACCAGTAGAGCAGTGTGGAAGGGGAACAGAGTGATGTGCAGTCTGGGTTTCAGGCCTAGACCAGTAGAGCAGTGTGAAGGGGAACAGAGTGATGTGTAGTCTGGGTTTCAGACCAGTAGAGCAGTGTGAAGGGGAACAGAGTGATGTGCAGTCTGGGTTTCAGGCTAGACCAGTAGAGCAGTGTGAAGGGGAACAGAGTGATGTGTAGTCTGGGTTTCAGGCTAGACCAGTAGAGCAGTGTGAAGGGGAAAAAGAGTGATGTGTAGTCTGGGTTTCAGGCTAGACCAGTAGAGCAGTGTGAAGGGGAACAGAGTGATGTGTAGTCTGCTTCAGGCCAGTAGAGCAGTGTGAAGGGGAACAGAGTGATGTGTAGTCTGGTTTCAGACCAGTAGAGCAGGAAGGGGAACAGAGTGATGTGCAGTCTGGGTTTCAGACTAGACCAGTAGAGCAGTGTGAAGGGGAACAGAGTGATGTGCAGTCTGGGTTTCAGGCTAGACCAGTAGAGCAGTGTGAAGGGGAAAAGAGTGATGTGTAGTCTGGGTTTCAGGCTGACCAGTAGAGCAGTGTGAAGGGGAAACAGAGTGATGTGTAGTCTGGGTTTCAGGCTAGACCAGTAGAGCAGTGTGAAGGGGAACAGAGGATGTGTAGTCTGGGTTTCAGACCAGTAGAGCAGTGTGAAGAGGAGAACAGAGTTATGCCCAGTCTGGGTTTCAGACTAGACCAGTAGAGCAGTGTGAAGGGGAACAGAGTGATGCGCAGTCTGGGTTTCAGGCTAGACCAGTAGAGCAGTGTGAAGGGGAACAGAGTGATGTGTAGTCTGGGTTTCAGACCAGTAGAGCAGTGTGAAGGAGAACAGAGTTATGCCCAGTCTGGGTTTCAGACTAGACCAGTAGAGCAGTGTGAAGGGAACAGAGTGATGCGCAGTCTGGGTTTCAGGCTAGACCAGTAGAGCAGTGTGAAGGGAACAGAGTGATGTGTAGTCTGGGTTTCAGACCAGTAGAGCAGTGTGAAGGGAGAACAGAGTTATGCCCAGTCTGGGTTTCAGACTAGACCAGTAGAGCAGTGTGAAGGGGAACAGAGTGATGTTCAGTCTGGGTTTCAGACTAGAATATGTGATACACACACACACACACACACACACACACACACACACACACACACACACACACACACACACACACACACACACACACACACACACACACACACACACACAGACACACACAGACTCACACAGACTCACACCGACACAGACACAGACACACACACACACACACACACACACACACACACATGTCATGGTGCCAATGAAAGAGAAAACACAGGCATGGCATGTGTCTGGCCTGACGGTAATCCACTGATTAATTACAATGAAAGTTTGAAGAGATTCTGGATCAGGGAAACAACAGGTATTCTAATGCAGTGGGAGCAATTCTTTTTTCAAAAGCTAGGATTCCATCCAATCGGGGATCAGATTTTCATGCGAACATTCTAAAATCTGCATAAAGACAATATGCCCATTTTCCCACCAGTGGTGTGTCTCTACCAAACTGACTTGTTGTGGATTAACCTCAGTGTGATGAGGTAATGCACCAAACTGACTTGTTGTGGATAAACATCAGTGTGTGATGAGTAATGCACCAAACTGACTTGTTGTGGATAAACCTCAGTGTGTGACGAGGTAATGCACAAACTGACTTGTTGTGGATAAACCTCAGTGTGTGATGAGGTAATGCACCAAACTGACTTGTTGTGGATAAACCTCAGTGTGTGACGAGGTAATGCACCAAACTGACTTGTTGTGGATGAACATCAGTGTGTGATGAGGTGATGCACCAAACTGACTTGTTGTGGATAAACCTCAGTGTGTGATGAGGTAATGCACCAAACTGACTTGTTGTGGATAAACCTCAGTGTGTGACGAGGTAATGCACCAAACTGAATTTGTTGTGGATGAACATCAGTGTGTGATGAGGTGATGCACCAAACTGACTTGTTGTGGATAAACCTCAGTGTGTGATGAGGTAATGCACCAAACTGACTTGTTGTGATAAACATCAGTGTGTGATGAGGTAATGCACCAAACTGACTTGTTGTGCATAAACATCAGTGTGTGACGAGGTAATGCACCAAACTGACTTGTTGTGGATAAACCTCAGTGTGTGATGAGGTAATGCACCAAACTGACTTGTTGTGGATGAACATCAGTGTGTGATGAGGTAATGCACCAAACTGACTTGTTGTGGATAAACCTCAGTGTGTGATGAGGTAATGCACCAAACTGACTTG